>NC_137459.1:313036916-313039416 GCF_964235325.1 Thermobia domestica
TTGTTGTTGGAGGACCAACAACGATAACGGGACAAATGTAAGACAGGTGAAAAACCATTTTCTTTTTAAGATAGATGCATAGTAAACAGGAGGGAAACCAGGTTAATAACTCAACAGCAGGAAACCAGATAAGCCGAGAAGGTGAAACCAATTAAACATATACATTATTCAAATGTTTTTATGCACACTGGTGAGAGCTACATTAACTCTCAATTTTGTTTTATTTGAAAATTAATTGTAAGTTTAAGTAAAATTTTAAATTTATTAGCTATTATTTTAATGTGTAATGTTAATATAAAAATGTATCTGGTTTTTATGCACATTGGTGAGAGTTACATTAACTTTCAATTTTTATTTCCTTGCAAAATAATTGTAAGTTAAGAAAATTTTAAATTTATTAACTATTATTTTAATGTGTAATGTTAATATAAAAATGTATCTGGTTTTTCTAATGTCAACGACAAAAATTTGAGAGTGTTGTGTTCTTGTGTATTTGTATCGTATTATGTGTATGATTTATGTTGCTTATAAAAAGATTTTCTTCTTTTCAGCATGAGAGGGTAAATTAAAATAAAAATAATTGGAAAATAAAGCCTGATATAACTATTAGGAATCAGGCATTAAAATAAAGCCCCCCCACCCCTGCATGGGTGCTTAATAAAAACGAAAATGAGAGGAGATAATTATAAATAAGAGAGAGATTAAAAAGAGTTAGGGGCAGTAGCGTCTGCCAATAAGACCATAAGAAATGGCGAAAGGCAGGGGTAGTGGAGGATTAAAAAAAAAAAAAAAAAAAAAAAAAGATAGGGACAGTGGGAATTTCGTTAATCCATTCATGCGCGTCACTAATTAGATGACGAGGCATTTGGCTAAAGAAGGCCAAGAGGCCATTCCCCAACAAAGTTAGGTACCTACAAAGTGACAATACAATTCCCAACAACAAGTTGCTGGTATAAATAAATACAATAGAATAAACAACAAACAAGAATATAACAAAGGAGATAAATATAGATAATTTATTACAATTGAGAATGCCTCGCCATCTCCTAACTACACCGCCTAATATAATGATGCATGCAATAAATATACATGCTTACAATAAATACAAAATTACATATAAATAGATACACATACCAAAGCTGCCAATGGCGAGATAAACAAGACTAAGCTAGCTAGCTAAGCTCCCATTTAGCCGGCGGGCCAGCGGCCCCCGTTCCCGACGCGCGCCACGAGGAGGCATGGGAGACGAATGGATCAACGATAATCGAGATGGGCGTTGAGCATCTCAATGCTAGAACGCAGACAAATAAGCGACATCGTCTTGAGAAGGCCCCTGTCGACAATCGCCAGCTCTGCTAGAGCCCTTTCTGTAGCTCTTGGGACAGCCCCCCTCGATCCCAAGACAATTGGTAGAACCTTAAAGTTCTTATCCGCTGAGAATACACCCCTCAAGTTGTTATACTTGCGGGATTTCTCCACAGAGGCCTCCTCAAGACTACGGCCGTCCTCAAACCGGACCGTGACATCGACCACGAACCTGCTCCTTTCGGTGTCGACGACCAGGTCCGGCTTGAGCCAGGCCCCATCGACACGAAAAACGTTTTCGCGCATAACTCGGAATCCTTTGTCCGTGCACTGCTGCTGTATCAGGTCCACAACTTCGTTGTGCCTATGTATGCGTTTGGGTTTGTGTATGAAACACTCCCCCACAACGTGAGCAGCAGTTTCTACCTTGGTTCGACATCCTCTGCACTGTACGTCCTGCCCTTCCACCGCACGAGCCAGGACTGCACGGACTCCGACAGTATTGGATCTTAGCTGGAGAGCGTCGATGAACCTGCCCTCAGACAGCAACGTATCGTCAAGAAGAAACGAGTTCGAAACCGGAGACCGCTTGAAATATAGCGCCCCCTTACCTTGAGAGCCCAGCGTACTCCATTGATCAGCCACCATCTCCCTCTCCCTCTGCGACACTCTCTCTAGTTTTTCTAAGGACAACACACCGGGGATGCCCTTACTGCGAGCAAATCCTCTAATCTTATCTGGCAGGCCTACCACCTCTGCCAAATAACGAATTACATGATCAGGATTGTTAACTAACTTCATCCAGTTCTTAACTACTGAGAACTGAACAATTCTTTCTAGATTAGGAATGGCCAGACCCCCATCCTTACGCCGGGCATACAGTAGGCAGTCGGTAACCGACGAAGGCAAATGGAGGACTGCCTTAACGAAATTCCTAATCTCCTGATCTAGTCTCCTGAGACTTGTGACTCCCACCTCAGCCACAGTCCACTGATAGAGGAATCTAGGCACCAGGTAACGTGACATTAAGATGATTTTCTGCCTGGGCTTCAATCGTAAACGAGAGAGTCTCCGCAGAAGGAGAGCGAGATAGTCGCTATCGTAATGAGTAAATCTCCCCTTTGAGATTGTAAACATGCACCCCAGATATCGAAATGCCTCGTCAACTTCGACCTTGCACACCTGCTCCTCCCCC
>NC_137459.1:313044416-313066916 GCF_964235325.1 Thermobia domestica
ACCGCAAGACGGAGGTGCCGGGTATCAGTCCGAAGGCCTCACTAAATCATTCAATCGGTAGTAGCGACGGGCGGTGTGTACAAAGGGCAGGGACGTAATCAACGCAAGCTTATGACTTGCGCTTACTGGGAATTCCTCGTTTATGGGACATAATTGCAAGCCCCAATCCCTAGCACGAAGGAGGTTCAGCGGGTTACCCGGACCTTTCGGTCAGGGAAGACACGTTGATTCCTTCAGTGTGGCGCGCGTGCGGCCCAGAACATCTAAGGGCATCACAGACCTGTTATTGCTCAATCTCGTGCTGCTAGAGGCAGCCTGTCCCTCTAAGAAGACATGAACGTTGGAAGGAAAGATTCCAACGCCTAGTTAGCAGGCTAGAGTCTCGTTCGTTATCGGAATTAACCAGACAAATCGCTCCACCAACTAAGAACGGCCATGCACCACCACCCACTGAATCAAGAAAGAGCTCTCAATCTGTCAATCCTTCCAGTGTCCGGGCCTGGTGAGGTTTCCCGTGTTGAGTCAAATAAGGCCGCAGGCCCCACTCCTGGTGGTGCCCTTCCGTCAATTCCTTTAAGTTTCAGCTTTGCAACCATACTTCCCCCGGAACCCAAAAGCTTTGGTTTCCCGGAAGCCGCCCGCCGAGTCATTGGAGGAACTTCGGCGGATTGCTGGCTGGCATCGTTTATGGTTAGAACTAGGGCGGTATCTGATCGCCTTCGAACCTCTAACTTTCGTTCTTGATTAATGAAAACATTCTTGGCAAATGCTTTCGCATCGGTTAGTCTTGCGACGATCCAAGAATTTCACCTCTAACGTCGCAATACTAATGCCCCCGTCTGTCCCTATTAATCATTACCTCGAGTTCCGAAAACCAACAAAATAGAACCGAGGTCCTATTCCATTATTCCATGCACCGAACATTCAGGCGACACGGCCTGCTTTGAGCACTCTAATTTGTTCAAAGTAAACGTGCCGGCCAATCAAGACACTCAATGAAGAGCACCGAGAAAGGAAAAACCGGCAGGACGTCCGGAACGATCAGTTAAACGCCGGGCGGCGAACCGATCGTCCGAGACCCAGATCCAACTACGAGCTTTTTAACCGCAACAACTTTAATATACGCTATCGGAGCTGGAATTACCGCGGCGGCTGGCACCAGACTTGCCCTCCGATAGATTCTCATTAAAGGATTTAAAGTGTATTCATTCCGATTACGGGGCCTCGGATGAGTCCCGTATCGTTATTTTTCGTCACTACCTCCCCGTGCCGGGAGTGGGTAATTTGCGCGCCTGCTGCCTTCCTTGGATGTGGTAGCCGTTTCTCAGGCTCCCTCTCCGGAATCGAACCCTGATTCCCCGTTACCCGTAACAACCATGGTAGGCGCAGAACCTACCATCGACAGTTGATAAGGCAGACATTTGAAAGATGCGTCGCCGGTACAGAGACCGTGCGATCAGCCCAAAGTTATTCAGAGTCACCAAGGTTTCGGACGGACGAACCGACCGATTGGTTTTAATCTAATAAAAGCATCCCTTCCATTGCTGGGCGGGATTCTAGTTGCATGTATTAGCTCTAGAATTACCACAGTTATCCAAGTAGGATAGGTACGATCTAAGGAACCATAACTGATTTAATGAGCCATTCGCGGTTTCACCTTGTTTTGGCTTGCACTGAGACATGCATGGCTTAATCTTTGAGACAAGCATATGACTACTGGCAGGATCAACCAGGGAATTGACCGACTAAAAAGCCGGAAAGTGTTGGACACAACCAACACAGCGTTCTAACAAAGGATAGGAAAGCTACACCCGACCAAGCATTTTAGACTTCTGTTCCGCTGGAATAAGCCTACTCTTGCGGTGACTAGCTCCCGTTAATACTGGCCGTGTGACAGCCGCCAAGAGCATATTAGACTCCCAATCCAATGGAACAAGCCTACTTGTATCCTTGGGTTACAACAGCTTCCTTCCACACTTTGCCGGTACATCCGACAGAGCAATTTTAAAGACTCCTCTTCCGCCAGAATAAGCCTACCTTTGTGGGGCCTGGCTCCCGTTAGAACTGGCCGTAAGGGTACCCACAAAAGCACATTTAGACTCCTCCTCCAGCGAAATAAGTCTACTCATGTCCTACGGATGACTGTGGCTTCCGTTTACATATAGCCGTTCACCCGACACAGCAAATTTTAAAGACTCCTTTTTCCACCGGAATAAGCCTACTTTTGTGGGGCCTGGCTCCCGTTAGAACTGGCCGTAAGGGTACCCACAAAAGCACATTTAGACTCCTGCTCCAGTGAAATACAAGTCTACTAGTGTCCTTGGATGACAGTGGCTTCCGTTCGACAAGTGATACACGCTCAAACTGGCGATGAGTCTATACCGTCCTTAACTTAAGGAAAATCGGTACTTAAATGCCACATGGAGAATAAAAAGTCACTTACAAAAAACAATGCTCCGCATAAGCCTTTGTAAGCTAGAAAGGACATGCTATCTGGCCTCATTCTCAAGAAGGACAAGTAAGCTCCCGTCAACTGGCCCAAACTCTAAAGCGAGGACAGCCCGTTCAAAGTCAATCGGCATCCCTCCTTAAGAGTACAAAACGGCTCACTTCTTAACCACACTGGCTCTTGCTCCTTCAAGTGAAATCTGGCTCCCTTCACTCTGGCATTATCTTTACACATAAATCGGACTCCTCCGATTTAACCGGTGAACCTAACCCGGGAACTAAGGAAACTGGGAATAAAGACTCAGAGGCCCAATTACCTTGTTCGCCAGCCAGCCTTGCGCCGGCCCAGGCTAGAGACTTTCTCCAACAATCCCTGTTGAGCCCGAAGGATCCTAAGACCACTCGTGTGTACAAAACTCAGAGGCCCAATTACCTTGTTCGCCAGCCAGCCTTGCGCCGGCCCAGGCTAGAGAATTGCATGGACACGAGAAACTCTCAGGACTCTTCTTTGTGGCTCCTCCCGGAATTAAGGAAACTCCGAAATGCAAAACTCAGAGGCCCAATTACCTTGTTCGCCAGCCAGCCTTGCGCCGGCCCAGGCTAGAGAATTGCACGGATTATTCCTGTTCACCCTAAACGCATCTGAGACACCTCGTGTGTATGAAACCCAGAGGCCCAATTACCTTGTTCGCCAGCCAGCCTTGCGCCGGCCCAGGCTAGGGAATCACATTGACACGAGAAAGATCTCGTCAGCGGTTTGTAGCGTGCAGAAACTGCTCCCGTTTGAACTGACAATCCCGACAGAGCAATATTAAAGACTTCTGGTCCATTGAAATAAAGCCTACTTTTGCGAGCCTTGCTCCCGTTAGGACTGGCCGTATGGCTGTGCACAAAAGCATATTAGACTCCTGCCTCAATGGAATTAGTCTACTCCTGTCCTTAAACGGATGACAGTTCTTCAAGCATAGCATGCTACCTTCCGCAACTTACAGGCGCGGAAATGCTGTGGAAACGAGGAGACAAGTCCTCACAAAGGTTTCATGGCCGGTCACCCGACACAGCAAATTTTAAAGACTCCTTCTCATCCGGAGTAAGCCTACTCTCGTGGGGCCTGGCTCCCGTTAGAACTGGCCGTAAGGTTGCCCACAAAAGCACGTTTAGACTTCTGCTCCAGTGAAATAAGTCTACTTGTGTCCTACGGATGACTGTGGCTTCCGTTCAAATATAGCCGTTCACCCGACACAGCAAATTTTAAAGACTTCTTCTCCACCGGAATAAGCCTACTCTTGTGGGGCCTGGCTCCCGTTAGAACTGGCCGTAAGGTTGCCCACAAAAGCACATTTAGACTCCTGCTCCAGTGAAATAAGTCTACTCGTGTCCTACGGATGACTGTGGCTTCCGTTCAAATATAGCCGTTCACCCGACACAGCAAATTTTAAAGACTCCTTCTCCACCGGAATAAGCCTACTCTTGTGGGGCCTGGCTCCCGTTAGAACTGGCCGTAAGGTTGCCCACAAAAGCACATTTAGACTCCTGCTCCAGTGAAATAAGTCTACTCGTGTCCTACGGATGACTGTGGCTTCCGTTCAAATATAGCCGTTCACCCGACACAGCAAATTTTAAAGACTCCTTCTCCACCGGAATAAGCCTACTCTTGTGGGGCCTGGCTCCCGTTAGAACTGGCCGTAAGGTTGCCCACAAAAGCACATTTAGACTCCTGCTCCAGTGAAATAAGTCTACTCGTGTCCTACGGATGACTGTGGCTTCCGTTCAAATATAGCCGTTCACCCGACACAGCAAATTTTAAAGACTCCTTCTCCACCGGAATAAGCCTACTCTTGTGGGGCCTGGCTCCCGTTAGAACTGGCCGTAAGGTTGCCCACAAAAGCACATTTAGACTCCTGCTCCAGTGAAATAAGTCTACTCGTGTCCTACGGATGACTGTGGCTTCCGTTCACCCGACAGAGCAAATATTAAAAGACTTCTCATCCACCAGAATAAGCCTACTCTCGTGGGGCCTCGCACACGTTAGAACTGGCCGTATGGCTACCCACAAAAGCACATTTAGGCTCCTGCTCCAGTGATATAAGTCTTACTCGTGTCCTCTGGGTGTGACAGTAGCTTCCGTTCAAGTATTCTTCGCATTCAGCAACCGCACAAAGCGGCATCGGCCAGAAGTCAATTGCCCGAAGGCGTGATCGACAGGCTAGGCCTCGGGTTAAGAAGGATTGTCTCCTTCCCGTAAACGACAGGTACTTCCGTATGAGAGCCTACCTCACACATTCCCCATCGCCACGTGCCCTCTTAGAAACAGCCGTCCGACCAAGGTTTCTGACATTCTTTGTCAAAATACGAGGAAGTCTTTGGACAACATTAGGCGTGCTGGCAAACCCGCACTGCATGCCCTTTCATAGGTCCGCCCATGGACGCACATTTCTATGAAGCATTCCTTCCAGGCAGCAACAGGGTTTGCAACCTCCTCTACACCTTGACCGGCTAGGACGCCCGTGAATAGCATCCCAGGGTTCTTGCCTGCGGCTGATAAAATTCCTTTTGAGCCTACACTACCATCCGCCGATATTAGTCCGCCTTCAAAATTAACCAACATCAACAGCGATAGTGCGTTTAGACTCCCATAAAGAAACCAACCAGCCTGTGGCTTCCCTTCCCAATTTAGCCATTTCCGCCTCCTGCGAAGACTAGCTTTCTGTCTGTGGCCAGAAGTCAAGATTTCTCGACAGACTAGGCCGCGGAGAGAAAAAAGTAAGCCTCATTTAGAAAGCAATACCATTAGCGGTCTCTCCAACCTCCGTGAACAATTTAAAGGGAATGTTTATATAGGAGGCTTGTTCACTACCCTACCTCCTATAGTGTAGAGATTCCTCTCGATACTACACCTGTCTTGAAATTGCCGGCGTTGCGCAGCCTCGTTTTGACCATGACGGCGAATGCAGCCACGGTTGCCGTATACATCCCACGCAAGGGTGGGAAAACGTGATTTGACATCCAGTATATATATAAACCGTTACAGAATACGACACTCAAAACTTAACAACTTTTACACTCTCCTAACTTCTGGGAACAAATTGAAAGTATAAGCCAGCCTAACCTAACCTAAGTATATAGCAGGATTGCCCACTACCATACCTCCTATAGTGATGAGATTCCTCTCGATCGGACACCAGTCACGAAAATCACGGAATCTCAAAAATGACGGCAAACGAAGCCACAGTTGCCGCCATACTCAAAGGTTATGCTGGGTAAAAAGTTCTCTACGAAAAGGGCTGCTTTTCGCGCTCGGGTTACAAAATTAATGTAAAGAACAATCCAAAAACATGAATTAGGTCAAACTCATGTTAATTACAACCTCATAGAACAATTTCAAGCCAGGACTTAACAAAGTGTAAACGGGGCTGCTTCTGTACCCTAATCCCTATAATGTAGCGATTCCTCTCGATTGCACACCAGTCACGAAAAATCACAGAATGTCAAAAATGACGGCAAACGAAGCCACGGTTGCCGTCATATTCTAACGTTATGCTGGGTGAAAAGTCGCCAACAACAATGTTCACAGTTCCCGTCAGATTGCCCACTGTTCCCGAAATGTGGTTCATACATGCTGTCAAATGTTCAGGAAACCCCTCAGAGCGTTCAAAGTTGCACACACAATGCTTAATAGTTCCACTCAAATAGCTCACAGTTGCCGTCAGAATCCTCACAGTAGACGTCAAATTGCTCACACTTGCCGTCAGAGTGCTCATAGTTGCCGACTTTTCATTCATAGTCCCCGACATAAAAGTTTATAGTTCCCGACTAATGGCTCACAGTTGCCGTCAGAATCGTCACAAAAGGCGTCACAATGCTCACACTTGCCGTCAAAGCGCTCATAGTTGCCGACTATGTGTTCATAATTGCGGACATAGGCCTCACAGTTGCCGTCAAAACGCTCATAGTTGCCGAATTTTCGTTGATAATTCCGGACAATGGGCTCATAGTTAATCACATACTGGTTGGTGCTCATCTTCAAAATAAACACAGTTGCCTTCAGACTGTTCACACGTAATTTCAAAATGCTCACACTCGCTTACACGATGCTCAAAGTTGCCGACTTTTAAATCATAATGCTGATAATGTAAGTTAAAGGGTTCATGGTTGCTCTCAAAAGTTTCACAGTTGCGGTCAGATTTTTCACAAAAGCCGTCATAATGCTCACATTAAAAAAAAAGTGCTCATAGTTGCCGACCAAGGCCTCACAGTTGCCGTCAAAACGCTCATAGTTGCCGACTTTTCGTTCATAATTGCCGACCAAGGCCTCACAATTGCCGTCGAAACGTTCATAGTTGCCGACTATTCGTTCATAATTGCCGACCAATGCCTCACAGTTGCCGTCAAAACGCTCATAGTTGCCGACTTTTCGTTCATAATTGCGTACAAAGGGCTCATAGTTGCCTACTTAATGGTTCCAGCTCATCTTCAAAATACTCATAATTGCCTTCAGAATGTTCACACGTAGTTTCAAAATGCTCACATTCGCTTCCACGATGCTCATAGTTGCCGACTTTTCATTCATAATATCTAACATACTCCTGATAGTGTAAGTTAAATGGTTCATGGTTGCTATCAAAAGGCTCACAGTTGCCGTCACATTATTTGCACAAGCCGTCAGAATGCTCACATTAAGAAAAAAAGTGCTCATAGTTGGCGACCATTCGTTCATAATTGCCGACCAAGGCCTCACAGTTGCCGACTATTCGTTCATAATTGCCGACTAAGGCCTCACAGTTGCCGTCAAAACGCTCATAGTTGCCGACTACTCGCTCATAATTGCCGACCAATGCCTCACAGTTGCCGTCAAAACGCTCATAGTTGCCGACTTTTCATTCATAGTCCCCGACATAAAAGTTTATAGTTCCCGACTAATGGCTCACAGTTGCCGTCAGAATCGTCACAAAAAGCGTCACAATGCTCACACTTGCCGTCAAAGCGCTCATAGTTGCCGACTATTTGTTCATAATTGCGGACATAGGCCTCACAGTTGCCGTCAAAACGCTCATAGTTGCCGACTTTTCGTTGATAATTGCGGACAATGGGCTCATAGTTAATCACATACTCGTTCGTGCTCATCTTCAAAATAATCACAGTTGCCTTCAGAATGTTCACACGTACTTTCAAAATGCTCACACTCGCTTACACGATGCTCATAGTTGCCGACTTTTAATTCATAATACTGATAATGTAAGTTAAATGGTTCATGGTTGCTGTCAAAAGTCTCACAGTTGCGGTCAGATTTTTCACACAAGCCGTCATAATGCTCAAATTTTAAAAAAAGAGTGCTCATAGTTGCCGACCAAGGCCTCACAGTTGCCGTCAAAACGCTCATAGTTGCCGATTTTTCGTTCATAATTGCCGACGAAGGCCTCACAGTTGCCGTCAAAACGTTCATAGTTGCCGACTTCTCCTTCATAATTTCGTACAAAGGGCTCATAGTTGCCTACTTAATGGTTCCAGCTCATCTTCAAAATACTCATAGTTGCCTTCAGAATGTTCACACGTAGTTTCAAAATGCTCACATTCGCTTCCACGATGCTCATAGTTGCCGACTTTTCATTCATAATATCTAACATACTGCTGATAGTGTAAGTTAAATGGATCATGGTTGCTATCAAAAGGCTCACAGTTCCCGTCACATTATTTGCACAAGCCGTCAGAATGCTCACATTAAGAAAAAAAGTGCTCATAGTTGCCGACCATTCGTTCATAATTGCCGACCAAGGCCTCACAGTTGCCATCAAAACGCTCATAGTTGGCGACTTTTCGTTCATAATTGCCGACCAAGGCCTCACAGTTGCCGTCAAAACGCTCATAGTTGCCGACCATTCGTTCATAATTGCCGACCAAGGCCTCACAGTTGCCGTCAAAACGCTCATAGTTGCCGACTATTCGTTCATAATTGCCGACCAAAGCCTCACAGTTGCCGTCAAAACGCTCATAGTTGCCGACTTTTCGTTCATAATTGCCGACGAAAGCCTCACAGTTGCCGTCAAAACGTTCATAGTTGCCGACTATTCGTTCATAATTGCCGACCAAAGCCTCACAGTTGCCGTCAAAACGCTCATAGTTGCCGACTTTTCGTTCATAATTGCCGATGAAAGCCTCACAGTTGCCGTCAAAACGTTCATAGTTGCCGACTATTCGTTCATAATTGCCGACCAAGGCCTCACAGTTGCCGTCAAAACGTTCATAGTTGCCGACTTTTCCTTCATAATTGCGTACAAAGGGCTCATAGTTGCCTACTTAATGGTTCCAGCTCATCTTCAAAATACTCATAGTTGCCTTCAGAATGTTCACACGTAGTTTCAAAATGCTCACATTCGCTTCCACGATGCTCATAGTTGCCGACTTTTCATTCATAATATCTAACATACTGCTGATAGTGTAAGTTAAATGGATCATGGTTGCTATCAAAAGGCTCACAGTTCCCGTCACATTATTTGCACAAGCCGTCAGAATGCTCACATTAAGAAAAAAAGTGCTCATAGTTGCCGACCATTCGTTCATAATTGCCGACCAAGGCCTCACAGTTGCCGTCAAAACGCTCATAGTTGCCGACTTTTTGTTCATAATTGCGTACAAAGGGCCCATAGTTGCCTACATAATGGTTCGTGCTCATCTTCAAAATACTCACAGTTGCCTTCAGAATGTTCAAACGTAATTTCAAAATGCTCACACTCGCTTCCATGATGCTCATAGTTGCTGACTTTTCATTCATAATATCTAACATATTGCTGATAGTGTAAGTTAAATGGTTCATGGTTGCTGTCAAAAGTCTCACAGTTGCGGTCAGATTTTTCACACAAGCCGTCATAATGCTCAAATTTTAAAAAAGAGTGCTCATAGTTGCCGACCAAGGCCTCACAGTTGCCGTCAAAACGTTCATAGTTGCCGACTATTCGTTCATAATTGCCGACCAAAGCCTCACAGTTGCCGTCAAAACGCTCATAGTTGCCGACTTTTCGTTCATAATTGCCGATGAAAGCCTCACAGTTGCCGTCAAAACGTTCATAGTTGCCGACTATTCGTTCATAATTGCCGACGAAGGCCTCACAGTTGCCGTCAAAACGTTCATAGTTGCCGACTTAACCTTCATAATTTCGTACAAAGGGCTCATAGTTGCCTACTTAATGGTTCCAGCTCATCTTCAAAATACTCATAGTTGCCTTCAGAATGTTCACACGTAGTTTCAAAATGCTCACATTCGCTTCCACGATGCTCATAGTTGCCGACTTTTCATTCATAATATCTAACATACTGCTGATAGTGTAAGTTAAATGGATCATGGTTGCTATCAAAAGGCTCACAGTTCCCGTCACATTATTTGCACAAGCCGTCAGAATGCTCACATTAAGAAAAAAAGTGCTCATAGTTGCCGACCATTCGTTCATAATTGCCGACCAAGGCCTCACAGTTGCCATCAAAACGCTCATAGTTGGCGACTTTTCGTTCATAATTGCCGACCAAGGCCTCACAGTTGCCGTCAAAACGCTCATAGTTGCCGACCATTCGTTCATAATTGCCGACCAAGGCCTCACAGTTGCCGTCAAAACGCTCATAGTTGCCGACTATTCGTTCATAATTGCCGACCAAAGCCTCACAGTTGCCGTCAAAACGTTCATAGTTGCCGACTATTCGTTCATAATTGCCGACCAAAGCCTCACAGTTGCCGTCAAAACGCTCATAGTTGCCGACTTTTCGTTCATAATTGCCGACGAAAGCCTCACAGTTGCCGTCAAAACGTTCATAGTTGCCGACTATTCGTTCATAATTGCCGACCAAGGCCTCACAGTTGCCGTCAAAACGTTCATAGTTGCCGAGTTTTCCTTCATAATTGCGTACAAAGGGCTCATAGTTGCCTACTTAATGGTTCCAGCTCATCTTCAAAATACTCATAGTTGCCTTCAGAATGTTCACACGTAGTTTCAAAATGCTCACATTCGCTTCCACGATGCTCATAGTTGCCGACTTTTCATTCATAATATCTAACATACTGCTGATAGTGTAAGTTAAATGGATCATGGTTGCTATCAAAAGGCTCACAGTTCCCGTCACATTATTTGCACAAGCCGTCAGAATGCTCACATTAAGAAAAAAAGTGCTCATAGTTGCCGACCATTCGTTCATAATTGCCGACCAAGGCCTCACAGTTGCCGTCAAAACGCTCATAGTTGCCGACTTTTCGTTCATAATTGCGTACAAAGGGCTCATAGTTGCCTACATAATGTTTCGTGCTTATCTTCAAAATACTCACAGTTGCCTTCAGAATGTTCACACGTACTTTCAAAAAGCTCACACTCGCTCCCACGATGGTCATAGTTGCCGACTTTTTATTCATAATGCTGATAGTGTAAGTTACATGGTTGATGGTTGCTGTCAAAAGTCTCATAGTTGCGGTCAGATTCTTGACACAAGCCGTCAGAATGCTCACATTCAAAAAAAAAAAAAGGGCTCATAGTTGCCGACTATTTGCTCATAATTGCCGACCAACTCCTCACTGTTGCCGTCAAAACGCTCATAGTTGCCGACTTTTCGTTCATAATTGCGTACAAAGGGCTCATAGTTGCCTACTTAATGGTCCCAGCTCATCTTCAAAATACTCATAGTTGCCTTCAGAATGTTCACACGTAGTTTCAAAATGCTCACATTCGCTTCCACGATGCTCATAGTTGCCGACTTTTCATTCATAATATCTAACATACTGCTGATAGTGTAAGTTAAATGGATCATGGTTGCCATCAAAAGGCTCACAGTTCCCGTCACATTATTTGCACAAGCCGTCAGAATGCTCACATTAAGAAAAAAAGTGCTCATAGTTGCCGACCATTCGTTCATAATTGCCGACCAAGGCCTCACAGTTGCCATCAAAACGCTCATAGTTGGCGACTTTTCGTTCATAATTGCCGACCAAGGCCTCACAGTTGCCGTCAAAACGCTCATAGTTGCCGACCATTCGTTCATAATTGCCGACCAAGGCCTCACAGTTGCCGTCAAAACGCTCATAGTTGCCGACTATTCGTTCATAATTGCCGACCAAAGCCTCACAGTTGCCGTCAAAACGCTCATAGTTGCCGACTTTTCCTTCATAATTGCGTACAAAGGGCTCATAGTTGCCTACTTAATGGTTCCAGCTCATTTTCAAAATACTCATAGTTGCCTTCAGAATGTTCACACGTAGTTTCAAAATGCTCACATTCGCTTCCACGATGCTCATAGTTGCCGACTTTTCATTCATAATATCTAACATACTGCTGATTGTGTAACTTAAGTGGTTCATGGTTGGTGTCAGAAGCCTCACAATTTCTGTCACAATGCTCACGCAAAACGTAAGAATTCTCACATTAAAAAAAAAAAGTGCTCATAGTTGCCGACTATTCGTTCATAATTGCCGACCAAGGCCTCACAGTTGCCGTCAAAACGCTCATAGTTGCCGACTTTTTGTTCATAATTGCGTACAAAGGGCTCATAGTTGCCTACATAATGGTTCGTGCTTATCTTCAAAATACTCACAGTTGCCTTCAGAATGTTCACACGTACTTTCAAAAAGCTCACACTCGCTCCCACGATGGTCATAGTTGCCGACTTTTTATTCATAATGCTGATAGTGTAAGTTACATGGTTGATGGTTGCTGTCAAAAGTCTCATAGTTGCGGTCAGATTCTTGACACAAGCCGTCAGAATGCTCACATTCAAAAAAAAAAAAGTGCTCATAGTTGCCGACTATTTGCTCATAATTGCCGACCAACTCCTCACAGTTGCCGTCAAAACGCTCATAGTTGCCGAAATTTCGTTCATAATTGCGTACAAAGGGCTCATAGTTGCCTACATAATGTTTCGTGCTTATCTTCAAAATACTCACAGTTGCCTTCAGAATGTTCACACGTACTTTCAAAAAGCTCACACTCGCTCCCACGATGGTCATAGTTGCCGACTTTTTATTCATAATGCTGATAGTGTAAGTTACATGGTTGATGGTTGCTGTCAAAAGTCTCATAGTTGCGGTCAGATTCTTGACACAAGCCGTCAGAATGCTCACATTCAAAAAAAAAAAAGTGCTCATAGTTGCCGACTATTTGCTCATAATTGCCGACCAACTCCTCACAGTTGCCGTCAAAACGCTCATAGTTGCCGACATTTCGTTCATAATTGCGGACAAAGGGCTCATAGTTGCCCACATACTGATTCGTGCTCATCCTAAAAATACTCACAGTTGCCTTCAGAATGTTCACACGTACTTTCAAAAAGCTCACACTCGCTCCCACGATGGTCATAGTTGCCGACTTTTCATTCATAATGCTGATAGTGTAAGTTAAATGGTTCACAGTTGCTGTGAAAAGTCTCACAGTTGCGGCCAGATTCTTCAGACAAGCCGTGATATTCCTCACATTAGAAAAAAAATGTGCTCATAGTTGCCGACCATTCGTTCATAATTGCCGACCAAGGCCTCACAGTTGCTGTCAAAACGCTCATAGTTGCCGACTACATGTTTATAATTGCCGACCAACGCCTCACAGTTGCCGTCAAAACGCTCATAGTTGCCGACTTTTTGTTCATAATTGCGGACAAAGGGCTCATAGTTTCCTACATAATGTTTCATGCTCATCCTCAGAATACACACAGCTGCCTTCAGAATGTTCACGCGTACTTTAAAAATGCTCACACTCGCTTCCACGATGCTCATAGTTGCCGACTTTTCATTCATAATATCTAACATACTGCTGATAGTGTAACTTAAATGGTTCACGGTTGGTGTCAAAAGCCTCACAGTTTCTGTCACAATGCTCACGCAAAACGTGATAAGTCTCACATTAAAAAAAAGTGCTCATAGTTGCCGACTATTCGTTCATAATTGCCGACCAAGGCCTCACAGTTGCCGTCAAAACGTTCATAGTTGCCGACTTTTCGTTCATAATTGCGGACAAAGGGCTCATATTTGCCTACATATTCGTTCGTGCCCATCTTCAAAATACTTACAGTTGCCTTCAGAATCTTCACACGTACTTTCAAAATGCTCACACTCGTTTCCACGATGCTCATAGTTGCCGACTTTTCATTCATAATATCTAACATACTGCTGATAGTGTAAGTTAAATGGTTCATGGTTGTTGTCGAAAGCCTCACAGTTTCCGTCAGATTCCTCACGCAAGCCGTCAGAATGTTCACATTAAAAAAAAAAAGTGCTCATAGTTGCCGACCATTCGTTCATAATTGCCGACCAAGGCCTCACAGTTGCATTCAAAACGCTCATAGTTGCCTAGTTTTCGTTCATAATTGCGGATATGGGGCTCACATTTGAAAACATAATTCTTCATGCTTATCTTGAAAATACTCGCAGTTTGCTCCAGAAAGTTCACACGTGCTTTCAAGGTGCTCACACTGGCTTTCACGCTGCTCATAGTTGCCGACTTTTCGTTCATAGTTGCCGACTTTTTGTTGATAATTGCAGTTATGGGGCTCACAATTGAAAACATAATTCTTCATGCTTATCTTGAAAATACTCGCAGTTTGCTTCAGAATGTTCACACGTGCTTTCAAAGTGCTCACACTAGTTCTCATGATGCTCATAGTTGCCGACTTTTTGTTCATAATTGCCGGCCAAGGCCTCACAGTTGCCGTGAACACGCTCATAGTTGCCGACTTTTCGTTCATAATTTTGGACATGGGCTCACACTTGCCGTCAGATGGTTCACGCTACAGCGGTACTTGGGCAATGAGTATTTCTTTATATGTACTAACATAGGTTAATTTCGAAGAAGTTAGTTAAAAATATAGAATTATCAAATATACGAAAAAAAAGATATTCATATGTCATAAAATAATAAGGTTTTCAATATCTAGTTGGCAGGCAATCAGATAAATAATACATATATATATATATAAAAATGGAGAGAAACCACGTAATGGAAACATTGTTATTTTGATGTGGCTCGTATGTATTATAAGAAAATAAGGAACCAAGGCTACAGCGAATTGTATTTTATCGTTGTAACACTAGCCGTCAAACTGCTCACACTTGCCGTCAAAATTCTTATACATGTCCTCAAAATTTATAAAATTACTAAATGTGGTAAGAAAAAAAAAAGCAACGAAGGCTTTACGTATACGACGCCTTTCACACCCGCAAATTATGAGGCACTTCCTGTAGAGTTATAATGGCCATATTTGACGAAACTGTAGCCTTTCGGGAGTAAGTCACAGGAAAATTTCCAAAAGTGAATATTTCGAATGTTTAGTTGGTCTAAAGGGGCGATGAAGATATTTCCCATGTTATTTAAATGGACGGTTTTGCGGACCTATAATCTGAAATTTTAGGTACTTTTAATAAAACTTTGAAATTCCGTATACTTGTACGTTTTCGTAAGTCTTACCTAGTTGGATATATATTTCCAAGTTTAGCGTGGTTTTATGCGGAACTCAAAAAATTTCCCATGTTATTTCTATGAAACACCTTTGACATCCCAAAATTATTGGGCACTTCCTGTAGGGCTACAATAACTAATTTCGACATGATTGTAGATTGTCGGGACTAACCAACAGGAAAATTGTCAAAAGTGAATATTTTTAACTTTTAAGAGGTCTAAAGAGGAAATGAAGAAATTCCCCATGTTATTTAAATGGGCCTTTATTTAGACTTGTAATCTCAAAGTTTAGTTACTTGTAATTGGAACACAAACGAGAAATTCGGTATTCTTGTACGTTTTCATTAGCGTTACCTAAGTAAATCAGTACAAAGTAAAAATTTTCAACTTTAGAGTGGTTTTATGGGGAATTGAAAAGTCTTTCTCATGTCATTTATATGGGACGTCTTCTGCACGCCAAAATGTTCGGTTAATTGTGGTAGGATTGCAATGATGAAATTTAGCATAATTGTAGGCTTTCCAGACTAAGCTACAGCAAAATTGCCAAAAGTGAATATTTTTAATGTTTAAGGGGTCTAAAGGAGGATGAAGAAATCCCCACGCTATTTAAATAGGCGTTTTCTTGGGATCCAAAATCTTATCTTTTAATTAGTTGAAATAGTAAAGTAAACTTGAAATTCCCTAGAATTGTGAGAATAAGAGGTGCAAGGGCGAAATACCTTCAAAAGGAGGGGCTTTGTGGGCGAAGCCACAAGCTAACCAAACTAAACTTTTGTTTGTCTTTTACCGAAGGTTTGAAAAGTTTTCGACTAAGAGAGGTGTAGCTGTGCACGAAGATGTGTTGACATTGTGCGGAAAAGTGGAAAGAAGAAAAATAGTGATAAGCGAAAAAAAATAATAATAATAACATAAATTTTATTTAATCATATACTTTACTCTTTCAATGGGTGAACAATAATAGAGCATGAAAGTAAATTAGAGTAAATTTATATTTCGCTCACACTTGAGGTCATTTTTATTCGAAACTAAGCTTTTGCACTACTATAAGGAAACTATTCAAAACTGAGAAGTGCAATTTCTACAACAAGTGTACCTGGATATTATGCGTTCGAGTACGTGTAAGGAATTATTGTATCTGCACTTTTCTACAAGAAAAGATACTCTAAATTGTTGTAGAAATTTGAAAATTTGACGGCAAACAGAGCCCACGCTTAACGTGAACACCGCCCGTGAGAGTACATAATTTGATATCTTTTTTTTTCTTTTCTTTCATTTTTTCTTTCTTTCCATTTTCTTTCTTTTTCTTTTCTTTTTTTTTCTTCTCAACAGAAAGAAAACTAGTGAAACTAGAGAAGAGAAATCTCTACCGAGAATGTACGAAAACATTTTTTTTTTTTTTATCGAAGTAGGTGGAAGGAATCATCGGATCAAAATGCTCAAAGTTGCCATGAGGATCCTCACACAAGCCGTCAAAATGCTCATAGTTGCCCACAATTCGTTCATAATTGCGGACATAGAGCTCACAGTTACCATGAGAAGGTTCACACTAGCCGTCAAAATCCTCACACTTGCCGTCAAAACGATCATAGTTGCCGACTTTTCGTTCATATTTGCGGATATAGGGCTCATAGTTGAAAACATAATTTTTCATGCTTATCTTCAAAATACTCGCAGTTGGCTTCACAATGTTCACACGTGCTTCCAAAGTGCTCACACTCGCTTTCATGATGCTCATAGTTGCCGACTTTTTGTTCATAATTGCCGACCCAAGGCTCACAGTTGCCATCAAAACGCTCATAGTTGTCGACTTTTCGTTCATAATTGCGGATATAGAGCTCACAATTGAATACATAATTTTTCATGTTTATGTTGAAAATACTAGCAGTTGGCTTCAGAATGTTCACACGTACTTTCAGGGTGCTCACACTTGCCGTCAAAACGCTCATAGTTGCCGACTTTTCGTTCATAATTGCGGACATTGGGGTCAAAGTTGCCGACATTGTAGTTTATGTTTACCTTCCAAATACTCTCCGTTGCCTTGACAATTTTCACACTAACCCTGAAATTGCTAACACTCGCTCTCACAAGGCTCATAGTTGTCGACCTTTCATTCATAATATGAAATATACAGTTGATAGTGTAAGTTAAATGTTTCATGGTTGCTGTCAAAAGGCTCACAGTTGCCGTCAGATTCCTCACTCAAGCCGTCACCATGCTCACATTTACCAATAAAGTGCTCATAGTTGCCGACTATTTGTTCATAATTGCCGACCTATGGCTCACAGTTGCCGTCAAAACGCTCATAGTTGCCGACTTTTCGTTCATATTTGCGAATATAGGGCTCACAATTGAAAACATAATTTTTCATGCTTATCTTCAAAATACTCACAGTTGACTTCAGAATGTTCACAGGTGCTTCCAAAGTGCTCACACTCGCTTTCATGATGCTCATAGTTGCCGACTTTTCGTTCATATTTGCGAATATAGGGCTCACAATTGAAAACATAATTTTTCATGTTTATCTTCAAAATACTCGCATTTGGCTTCAGAATGTTCACAGGTGCTTCCAAAGTGCTCACACTCGCTTTCACGATGCTCATAGTTGCCGACGTTTGTTCATAATTGCCGACCCAGGGCTCACAGTTGCCGTCAAAACGCTCATAGTTGCCGACTTTTCGTTCATATTTGCGAATATAGGGCTCACAATTGAAAACATAATTTTTCATGCTTATCTTCAAAATACTCACAGTTGACTTCAGAATGTTCACAGGTGCTTCCAAAGTGCTCACACTCGCTTTCATGATGCTCATAGTTGCCGACTTTTGTTCATAATTGCCGACCCAGGGCTCACAGTTGCCGTCAAAACGCTCATAGTTGCCGACTTTTCGTTCATAATTGCGGACTTAAGTCTCATAGGTGGCAACATAATGGTTCATGGTTGCCGTCAATATGCCCAAAGTTGAACACGTATCTCCCATGGAAAACTTTAACCGCTTATCGCCATGAGAGCTCAAAATCCAGCCTAAAGTTGAAATTGAACGCTGTCAGCGGAATCAAAACCTGGAGGTTTTTTTTTTTTTTTTTTTTTTTTTTTACAAAGGAGCGTTCAATGGAATTCCGTAATATGAAATAAACTGAATATTCGTGTGAACGAGCATGAAAATTATGACCTCTTTTATGCGTGTACTTAAGGGATGAGCTAAGTGACTGATGACAGATATGTTGGAATGTGAATGTCGATGAACCGAATAACATATCGTTGTTAATTCACAGGTACAATTGAGACATGATATATCTTTTCAAACGTAGGCATTTTGTAAGCAGCACCGCAAATTTTGTCCGCGAAGACAGGCTTTGCTGTCCGCCAAGATGTGCGGACATTGTGAGGGAAAATGAAAAGAAGAAAAATAGTGATAAAAAGAAAAACAACATAAATTTTATTTCACCATATAGTTTACTCTTTCAATGGGCGACCTATAATAGAGTAAGAAAGTAAATAAGAAGAATTTTACATTTTGCTCACACTTGTGGTCATTTTTATTCCAAATTAAGTTTTTGTACTATTGCAAGAAAACTATTCGTACCCGATTAATTTAATTTCTGCAAGACGTGAACCTACATACTTTACAGGGAAGTTCATAAAAAGAATTGTTGTATCGCCATATATATATAAAACTTTAAAATGTTACAGAAGGTTGAACATTTGACGGCAAACAGAGGCCACACTGACCGTCGAAAACTGCGAACGCAGCCGGCAGGTGTAGAGGAGAACACAAAATCATGTTCTTTCTCAATTGTAAAGAGACCGTAGAAGCTAGAATAGTGAAAGTTCTACACAAGACGTACTTAAACACAGTACATGCGACAACGTACAAACAGTTTGTATATACAAATTACTAACAGAGAAAATTCAGTTTCTCTTTTACCGGAGGGTTAAAATTTTGTCGGCGAAGACAGGTTTCGATTGCCGCAAAGATGTGTGGATACTGTGGTGGAAGGTGAGACGAGGAAAAATATTGATAAAAAGGAAAACAATATAAAATTTATTTAACTATATACTATTCTGCGTCAATGGGTGAACTATAAGAGAGTGAGAATGTAAATTGGAATACCATTACATTTCGCTCACCCTTGTGGTCAAGCTTGTTTGAAATTACGTTTCTACACTATTTTTGGGAAATTATTCAAACCAGAATAGTGCAATTTGCACAGAAAGTGTATGAAAATACTGTGCACGGGAATTGATATAAAGAATTGTAGTAACTCCAATTTTATGAAGGAAAATATACTTCAAATTGGTGCAGAAGGTTGAAAATATTACTGCAAGCACAGACCACACTGGCCGTCAAGGGCTTTGAACGCTACCTGCAAGGATAGATGAGAAATTGAAATCATTTTCTTCCCACTACGAATAGAAAAACCAATAAAACTAGAATAGTAATATTTCTAAACGGAATATATGCAAACACAGTATATCGCAGTAGGTTATTAGGAATTTTTATATTCACATTTACAAAAATGATAAAAATAATAATAATAATAATAATAATAATAATAATAATAATAAATAATTAAAAACGTTATTACAGTTCAAAATGTAGCGGAGGGTTGAAAATTTTCCGGCTAAAACGAGGTTTATTGGAAATGAAGATGTGTGGGCATGCACCGTAAAAATAAGACAATCGTTAGAGCAGTGTGTGTGTGTGGGGGGGGGGGATAAACATAGAAATAATGAAAAGAAATCACTAATATCCATTCCAGCTTCAATTAATGAACAATGATGTAGGGAGAGAGCAAACAACAACACTGTTGTTTATTCCTTCACATTCGGAATGACGGTCATCCCAGATTCTGTTTTTCCACTATCTTGACGAAAGATAGATTAGTGACATTACCAGCCTACCTGTACCTAAACACTGTGCATTGAAATATGTATAATATTAGTACTCTCATATTTGCGCAGATAAGGCTCATAGTTGCCGTCAACATGCTCACAGTTGCCGTCAAAATGCTCACACGTGCCGTCAAAATGCTCACACTTGCCGTCACAATTTATAAGGTTTAAAAAATGCGGTAAGAAGTAAAGCAACATAAATGTCACTTAACCAGATACTATTCTGTGCTAATGGGTGAGCAATAACAGAGTAAGAAAGTAAATTGGAAAACTTTTACATTTCGCTCACACTTGTGGTCATGTTTTTTTTTTTTTTTTTTTTTTTTTTGGTAAATTACGTTCTCCCACTATTTTAACGAAACTATTCAAACCAGAATAGTGCAATTTCTACATGAGGTGTACCTTGATCCCAGCATAATTGTGGGACGTAAATCTTGAAGATTTCATTTAATTTCATTTTTAATAATAATACTAATAATAGTAATAAATATGTGCAAGAAAGTTGAAATTTGGCTTAATACGGGAGGCGAACGACCCAGGCTGTTTGCCGGAATAAAACTTGGATCCCTAACGCCAGAAGCGCATATATTAACGGCTTAGCCACGAGGTGGCTGATACAGAAATAATGCAAATTCCAATATTTTTACTTTTTGCTAATGTTTGAAATTGTTGTTATTGCAAATCACGTTTTTAACAAAACTGTTCTAACTACAAAAGTGAAATTTCAACCCAAACCATGGCAAAGCACTGAAAAGTAAGGAAAAGCATGGCAAAGTAAAGAAATATGTAAAGAATATATATTTAACCGCAGTGACACGGAATATATATAAAAATTCATCCATGGTTTTTCTCACAAACCCAACTCCCCCCCCCCCCGAAAGAAAAGATAGGTTTATTGCATCTCTTTGCTCCGGTGCATAATCGTGGCAGATAGGTTAAAATTTCAAGGGACTTCGTGCACACTATAGCAACAGCAAAGTATGTGGGAAGGAACGGCAGAAATCCGATAAAACGCGGTGTTGGCGTGTGCCACCTCGGTAGTGAAAGAATAATTTCTTTCTGTGAACACGAATTTTTCTCAACGAGATTAAATAAATAAATAATTTAATAAAAATTAAATACTTCTAAGGGAAGAACACAGCAAATGAATGACGAGGTAGGTAAAAATTCCAAATGGAAATACAGGGCTGTGAAGTTCAAAAATAAATAAATAAATAAATAAATAAATAAACCATTATCATACTTAAAAATATGTGGTAAAAATTAAAAAGAAAATAAGACCTTTGTTGTACTCTCACGAGAAGATACACACATCGTCTGGAAATTTGAGTCGATAGAAAGCACACAACTGTGATCTAAAACAACCAAATTTAAAACGAAATCACCACATAAGTGTAACCTAATGAAGTTCAACAAAATAAAGCATACAGTAAATTGTGGCGGTGATGGAGGGCGCAGTTACCGTCATGTAAACAAGTCCGTCCACGCTTAAGTTTAACGGGAGCGAGAAGGTAAACCATGTCGGTGATGGATGGCTTAGTTGCCGTCATATAGAGAAACCCCTGTCTATCGTGAGACCCATGTTCCACTTGCTAACACTTTCATGTATGTGAAAACAAGTCAAGATCAGCAAGTGCGAGCGAGTGCGAAAACGTAAAGTCGGCAATTATGAGCAAATGAAAAAAAAAAAAAAACAGCAATTATGAGCATATGGAATATTCCAAATGGGAGAATTAAATAAATAAAAAGAACATAAAAGTGTGATAAGACACTTGTTGTACTCTCAAGAGGATATATATACATCGTCTGGAAATTACACAACAACTGTGAGCGAAAGTAAGGAAATTAAAAAAAAAAAAAAAGAGAACAGCACATAACTGAAAGCAAATGAAGATCAAGAAAAGAAAGCATACGGTAAATTATGGCGGTGATGGAGGGCGCAGTTACCGTCATGTAAACTAATCCGTCCACGCTTAAGTTTAACGGGAGCGAGAAGGTAAACTTTGTCGGTGATGGATGCTTTAGTTGCCGTCATACAGAGGAGCCCCTGCTTATCATGAGACCCATGTTCCCCTTGCTAACACTTTTATGTATGTGTAAAAAAAATAAAGATCGGCAAGTGTGAGCGAGTGGGAAAAGGTAAAGTCGGCAATTATGAGCATATGGAACATTCCACATAAGACACTATATACCTCATCAGGAAAGTACACAACTGTGAGCGAAAACAACCAAATTAAGAAATCAGCACATAAGTGTAAACTAATGAAATTCAACAAAAGAAAGCATACGGTAAATTGTGGCGGTGATGGAGGGCGCAGTTGCCGTCAATTAAACCAGTGCGTGCACGCTTAAGTTTAACGGGAGCGAGAAGGTAAACCATGTCGGTGATGGATGGCTTAGTTGCCGTCATATAGAGGAGCCCGTGCTTATCATGAGACCCATGTTCCCCTTACTAACACTTTTAAGTATGTGAAAAGAAGTAAAGATCGGCAAGTGTGAGCGAGTGGGAAAAGGTGAAGTCGGCAATTATGAGCAAATGAAAAAAAAGTCGGCAATTATGAGCATATGGAACATTCCACATGAGACACTTGTCGCGCTCTGAAAAGAACATATATATATATATATATATATATATATATATATATATATATATATATATATATATACCTCATCTGAAAAGTACACAAGTGTGAGCGTAAACAACCAAATTAAGAAAAAGAAATCACCACATAACTGTAAACTATTGAA
>NC_137459.1:313071916-313074416 GCF_964235325.1 Thermobia domestica
TCTCCATTCGAAGCGACCGCAGAGAAATCAATGCCACATTTACCAGCGACCGACCACAACCGCTCGTACAAATCTTGTATGCTTCTAGAAGTGGGTGTCTCATCAGTAAGGTGACCAGACACCCTACCTTCGATTACCCGATCGACCAGGCGCTTGGGATCTGTGTTGAAGAGACGCACAGTATCCACATATTCCTGCACCTTTTTGTTTCTGCCACCGGCAGATGACTTCTTCTGAGGCTGTGGCTTCGAGATTTTAGTCCACTGCCTACACAGATGAACAATCCTGTTGCTCCATTCGTCCAACTGCTTCCCCGCGAGATCGTTGTCCCGCGAACACAAGAACACATCCATCTCCCCCTCCAGATCTCTCGCCTGGTCCCCAAGGGTATTGAGGTCCACAGCTCTGTTTTCTACCGTGGGAGCAATCATACGTTGCTTCACCAGAGTTTCATCATCTGACTCAAGAGAATTCAATTCTTCTCTTGGAATTATAATTGTGCCGTTACAGCCCAGATAAGGATCACACTGGACTGACGCATCAACATTGCCTCCACTCTTGGACGCTAGGCAAGAGAGAGCCTCCCTCAGCTCTCTTATCTCTTCACAGGAGACCTCAAGCTGGTTGCGTACTCGCTGTAATTCCAACTCCCCGAGAGCCAACTCCGCCTCCAGTCTCTCTACCTCCTCCCTGAGACTAGAGGCAGAGGAGTCTCCCGCGGAGCCAGACAGCAGTCTATCCTTCAGAGCATCGTCTTCAAGGGCAAGAAATTGCTGCCACTTGTTATTCTCGGAGACCAGTCTCTCCTTTTCCCTCTGCAGATCAGCGACCTGCTTCTCTACTTTAGAACAATGCTCTTGAAGCCTAAGAATTTCGGCTTCTTGCTCCTCCAGCATGACTTGTTTAGATTGAGACTCACTGCGAGCTCTTTTCAATTCGTGAGAGAGTTGCTGAGGGTTGCCCTCTCCGCCCAGCGACCTAGCTTCGGCATTATTGTTGATATTGATGTAGTCATCCAACAGAGCACTCAAAGAGGCCTCTTTTAATGCGTCGGCATCAACCTTGGGGTCCAGGCGAGAGATCTCCTCACCTAGCCGGACACGACAGCCGCTGACCTCACCAGCCAAACGAGACGACACTTCTAATCTGCCAACATTCTGCTGGCCCCTTCCCCTCTGGCTTTCTACTCTGGCCTCAGGCGGGATGAGACCCTTCAAGAAAAGCTTTCTTTTCTTGAATCTTATTTCATCCAGAGATTTCCCCTTCAGAACATTGGCAGCAATAAGGTTTACATTAGGATCTCCTTTGTGTTTGCGACAGATCTTGATGAGACTGTCCTCTTCTTCTACCGTCCAGAAGTTCGCCAAGCCCTCCTCCCCCGAACGCTTTTGATCCCAAGCCGCAAGATGTTTGTTCCTCATATGTTGGCCGAGACCAATCTTTGAGGCCAAAGGCTTTAGTACACAGATCGCACTTGAAAGCTAATGCGTCTGTTGATTTACCTGGGCACTTTGGAACATGGCAAGTAATAGCGTTGAAGCGGGAGAAGGACTTGCCGCACTTCAGGCACTCATAATCCACATAGTGGTTCTTGAGATGCTTTCTGAAATTACTTTCAGAAGCAAAGCACAATCCTGGATGTTTTGGACACTCCAATGTCCCAAAAGGGAATCCCAATCTGAATTCTGGTACATCGTCACTTCCAGAGGGGCCGGGCCCAGCAGACTCAGCAGACCCTGCAGACACAGCAGACACAGCAGACACAGCAGACACTGCAGACACAGCAGACACAGCAGACACAGCAGATACAGCCGACACGGTAGACACCTCACCTTCTGCTTGGAAGACCTCCTCCTCGTCTTCCAGCTCCACATCCTCAACAGAGACACCGTCCAGATCGTCCGACACTTCACCTCCTCCGGTCAGGCTATCTTCATCCACACAGTCCATGTCTAAAGTTGATTCTAAGCGAGACTCCGACCATCCTCTTCTTGCCAGAGACTTCGCCGCTTCTTCTTCTTGTGACCGTCCTGCAGCTGGCACAGACTTGATACGGCTGCCAACTCGTCGCCCACTGGTAGCCATCACACGTTAAAAACTGAGACACCACTGCACAGTCACACCACAGTTTGTAAACCGCCCAACCGGACTACGGACAGACAGACAGTTAAGACAAGCCCCCCACCCGGTTAAGACCCCTCTCCCTCCTAAAGACGGAGGTCAAGGCCGGGTGAGGCGCACCTGGCCTCGATGCACACCACCCACTGGATGAATCGCTTCTCGCACCGCAATGCGCCAATCAAAGAGAGACGACCGCACGCACCACCCACTCGGTGCGGCGGCTGGACAACTAGATGGACGTCGACTACGTAGAGCCCGTTAGCCGAGCCTCAGGACTTACCACGCACAGTAGGTTGAAGGAGCAGGAGGAATTAGTGCGTTACCGTTCCGCCTGAGGCTTCGTTATCCAGCCCCCACCTCGAGGAGGTCGGGCCTCTGT
>NC_137459.1:313079416-313106916 GCF_964235325.1 Thermobia domestica
AATTAACCAGACAAATCGCTCCACCAACTAAGAACGGCCATGCACCACCACCCACTGAATCAAGAAAGAGCTCTCAATCTGTCAATCCTTCCAGTGTCCGGGCCTGGTGAGGTTTCCCGTGTTGAGTCAAATTAAGCCGCAGGCCCCACTCCTGGTGGTGCCCTTCCGTCAATTCCTTTAAGTTTCAGCTTTGCAACCATACTTCCCCCGGAACCCAAAAGCTTTGGTTTCCCGGAAGCCGCCCGCCGAGTCATTGGAGGAACTTCGGCGGATTGCTGGCTGCCATCGTTTATGGTTAGAACTAGGGCGGTATCTGATCGCCTTCGAACCTCTAACTTTCGTTCTTGATTAATGAAAACATTCTTGGCAAATGCTTTCGCATCGGTTAGTCTTGCGACGATCCAAGAATTTCACCTCTAACGTCGCAATACTAATGCCCCCGTCTGTCCCTATTAATCATTACCTCGAGTTCCGAAAACCAACAAAATAGAACCGAGGTCCTATTCCATTATTCCATGCACCGAACATTCAGGCGACACGGCCTGCTTTGAGCACTCTAATTTGTTCAAAGTAAACGTGCCGGCCAATCAAGACACTCAATGAAGAGCACCGAGAAAGGAAAAACCGGCAGGACGTCCGGAACGATCAGTTAAACGCCGGGCGGCGAACCGATCGTCCGAGACCCAGATCCAACTACGAGCTTTTTAACCGCAACAACTTTAATATACGCTATCGGAGCTGGAATTACCGCGGCGGCTGGCACCAGACTTGCCCTCCGATAGATTCTCATTAAAGGATTTAAAGTGTATTCATTCCGATTACGGGGCCTCGGATGAGTCCCGTATCGTTATTTTTCGTCACTACCTCCCCGTGCCGGGAGTGGGTAATTTGCGCGCCTGCTGCCTTCCTTGGATGTGGTAGCCGTTTCTCAGGCTCCCTCTCCGGAATCGAACCCTGATTCCCCGTTACCCGTAACAACCATGGTAGGCGCAGAACCTACCATCGACAGTTGATAAGGCAGACATTTGAAAGATGCGTCGCCGGTACAGAGACCGTGCGATCAGCCCAAAGTTATTCAGAGTCACCAAGGTTTCGGACGGACGAACCGACCGATTGGTTTTAATCTAATAAAAGCATCCCTTCCATTGCTGGGCGGGATTCTAGTTGCATGTATTAGCTCTAGAATTACCACAGTTATCCAAGTAGGATAGGTACGATCTAAGGAACCATAACTGATTTAATGAGCCATTCGCGGTTTCACCTTGTTTTGGCTTGCACTGAGACATGCATGGCTTAATCTTTGAGACAAGCATATGACTACTGGCAGGATCAACCAGGGAATTGACCGACTAAAAAGCCGGAAAGTGTTGGACACAACCAACACAGCGTTCTAACAAAGGATAGGAAAGCTACACCCGACCAAGCATTTTAGACTTCTGTTCCGCTGGAATAAGCCTACTCTTGCGGTGACTAGCTCCCGTTAATACTGGCCGTGTGACAGCCGCCAAGAGCATATTAGACTCCCAATCCAATGGAACAAGCCTACTTGTATCCTTGGGTTACAACAGCTTCCTTCCACACTTTGCCGGTACATCCGACAGAGCAATTTTAAAGACTCCTCTTCCGCCAGAATAAGCCTACCTTTGTGGGGCCTGGCTCCCGTTAGAACTGGCCGTAAGGGTACCCACAAAAGCACATTTAGACTCCTCCTCCAGCGAAATAAGTCTACTCATGTCCTACGGATGACTGTGGCTTCCGTTTACATATAGCCGTTCACCCGACACAGCAAATTTTAAAGACTCCTTTTTCCACCGGAATAAGCCTACTTTTGTGGGGCCTGGCTCCCGTTAGAACTGGCCGTAAGGGTACCCACAAAAGCACATTTAGACTCCTGCTCCAGTGAAATACAAGTCTACTAGTGTCCTTGGATGACAGTGGCTTCCGTTCGACAAGTGATACACGCTCAAACTGGCGATGAGTCTATACCGTCCTTAACTTAAGGAAAATCGGTACTTAAATGCCACATGGAGAATAAAAAGTCACTTACAAAAAACAATGTTCCGCATAAGCCTTTGTAAGCTAGAAAGGACATGCTATCTGGCCTCATTCTCAAGAAGGACAAGTAAGCTCCCGTCAACTGGCCCAAACTCTAAAGCGAGGACAGCCCGTTCAAAGTCAATCGGCATCCCTCCTTAAGAGTACAAAACGGCTCACTTCTTAACCACACTGGCTCTTGCTCCTTCAAGTGAAATCTGGCTCCCTTCACTCTGGCATTATCTTTACACATAAATCGGACTCCTCCGATTTAACCGGTGAACCTAACCCGGGAACTAAGGAAACTGGGAATAAAGACTCAGAGGCCCAATTACCTTGTTCGCCAGCCAGCCTTGCGCCGGCCCAGGCTAGAGACTTTCTCCAACAATCCCTGTTGAGCCCGAAGGATCCTAAGACCACTCGTGTGTACAAAACTCAGAGGCCCAATTACCTTGTTCGCCAGCCAGCCTTGCGCCGGCCCAGGCTAGAGAATTGCATGGACACGAGAAACTCTCAGGACTCTTCTTTGTGGCTCCTCCCGGAATTAAGGAAACTCCGAAATGCAAAACTCAGAGGCCCAATTACCTTGTTCGCCAGCCAGCCTTGCGCCGGCCCAGGCTAGAGAATTGCACGGATTATTCCTGTTCACCCTAAACGCATCTGAGACACCTCGTGTGTATGAAACCCAGAGGCCCAATTACCTTGTTCGCCAGCCAGCCTTGCGCCGGCCCAGGCTAGGGAATCACATTGACACGAGAAAGATCTCGTCAGCGGTTTGTAGCGTGCAGAAACTGCTCCCGTTTGAACTGACAATCCCGACAGAGCAATATTAAAGACTTCTGGTCCATTGAAATAAAGCCTACTTTTGCGAGCCTTGCTCCCGTTAGGACTGGCCGTATGGCTGTGCACAAAAGCATATTAGACTCCTGCCTCAATGGAATTAGTCTACTCCTGTCCTTAAACGGATGACAGTTCTTCAAGCATAGCATGCTACCTTCCGCAACTTACAGGCGCGGAAATGCTGTGGAAACGAGGAGACAAGTCCTCACAAAGGTTTCATGGCCGGTCACCCGACACAGCAAATTTTAAAGACTCCTTCTCATCCGGAGTAAGCCTACTCTCGTGGGGCCTGGCTCCCGTTAGAACTGGCCGTAAGGTTGCCCACAAAAGCACGTTTAGACTTCTGCTCCAGTGAAATAAGTCTACTTGTGTCCTACGGATGACTGTGGCTTCCGTTCAAATATAGCCGTTCACCCGACACAGCAAATTTTAAAGACTTCTTCTCCACCGGAATAAGCCTACTCTTGTGGGGCCTGGCTCCCGTTAGAACTGGCCGTAAGGTTGCCCACAAAAGCACATTTAGACTCCTGCTCCAGTGAAATAAGTCTACTCGTGTCCTACGGATGACTGTGGCTTCCGTTCAAATATAGCCGTTCACCCGACACAGCAAATTTTAAAGACTCCTTCTCCACCGGAATAAGCCTACTCTTGTGGGGCCTGGCTCCCGTTAGAACTGGCCGTAAGGTTGCCCACAAAAGCACATTTAGACTCCTGCTCCAGTGAAATAAGTCTACTCGTGTCCTACGGATGACTGTGGCTTCCGTTCAAATATAGCCGTTCACCCGACACAGCAAATTTTAAAGACTCCTTCTCCACCGGAATAAGCCTACTCTTGTGGGGCCTGGCTCCCGTTAGAACTGGCCGTAAGGTTGCCCACAAAAGCACATTTAGACTCCTGCTCCAGTGAAATAAGTCTACTCGTGTCCTACGGATGACTGTGGCTTCCGTTCAAATATAGCCGTTCACCCGACACAGCAAATTTTAAAGACTCCTTCTCCACCGGAATAAGCCTACTCTTGTGGGGCCTGGCTCCCGTTAGAACTGGCCGTAAGGTTGCCCACAAAAGCACATTTAGACTCCTGCTCCAGTGAAATAAGTCTACTCGTGTCCTACGGATGACTGTGGCTTCCGTTCACCCGACAGAGCAAATATTAAAAGACTTCTCATCCACCAGAATAAGCCTACTCTCGTGGGGCCTCGCACACGTTAGAACTGGCCGTATGGCTACCCACAAAAGCACATTTAGGCTCCTGCTCCAGTGATATAAGTCTTACTCGTGTCCTCTGGGTGTGACAGTAGCTTCCGTTCAAGTATTCTTCGCATTCAGCAACCGCACAAAGCGGCATCGGCCAGAAGTCAATTGCCCGAAGGCGTGATCGACAGGCTAGGCCTCGGGTTAAGAAGGATTGTCTCCTTCCCGTAAACGACAGGTACTTCCGTATGAGAGCCTACCTCACACATTCCCCATCGCCACGTGCCCTCTTAGAAACAGCCGTCCGACCAAGGTTTCTGACATTCTTTGTCAAAATACGAGGAAGTCTTTGGACAACATTAGGCGTGCTGGCAAACCCGCACTGCATGCCCTTTCATAGGTCCGCCCATGGACGCACATTTCTATGAAGCATTCCTCCCAGGCAGCAACAGGGTTTGCAACCTCCTCTACACCTTGACCGGCTAGGACGCCCGTGAATAGCATCCCAGGGTTCTTGCCTGCGGCTGTTAAAATTCCTTTTGAGCCTACACTACCATCCGCCGATATTAGTCCGCCTTCAAAATTAACCAACATCAACAGCGATAGTGCGTTTAGACTCCCATAAAGAAACCAACCAGCCTGTGGCTTCCCTTCCCAATTTAGCCATTTCCGCCTCCTGCGAAGACTAGCTTTCTGTCTGTGGCCAGAAGTCAAGATTTCTCGACAGACTAGGCCGCGGAGAGAAAAAAGTAAGCCTCATTTAGAAAGCAATACCATTAGCGGTCTCTCCAACCTCCGTGAACAATTTAAAGGGAATGTTTATATAGGAGGCTTGTTCACTACCCTACCTCCTATAGTGTAGAGATTCCTCTCGATACTACACCTGTCTTGAAATTGCCGGCGTTGCGCAGCCTCGTTTTGACCATGACGGCGAATGCAGCCACGGTTGCCGTATACATCCCACGCAAGGGTGGGAAAACGTGATTTGACATCCAGTATATATATAAACCGTTACAGAATACGACACTCAAAACTTAACAACTTTTACACTCTCCTAACTTCTGGGAACAAATTGAAAGTATAAGCCAGCCTAACCTAACCTAAGTATATAGCAGGATTGCCCACTACCATACCTCCTATAGTGATGAGATTCCTCTCGATCGGACACCAGTCACGAAAATCACGGAATCTCAAAAATGACGGCAAACGAAGCCACAGTTGCCGCCATACTCAAAGGTTATGCTGGGTAAAAAGTTCTCTACGAAAAGGGCTGCTTTTCGCGCTCGGGTTACAAAATTAATGTAAAGAACAATCCAAAAACATGAATTAGGTCAAACTCATGTTAATTACAACCTCATAGAACAATTTCAAGCCAGGACTTAACAAAGTGTAAACGGGGCTGCTTCTGTACCCTAATCCCTATAATGTAGCGATTCCTCTCGATTGCACACCAGTCACGAAAAATCACAGAATGTCAAAAATGACGGCAAACGAAGCCACGGTTGCCGTCATATTCTAACGTTATGCTGGGTGAAAAGTCGCCAACAACAATGTTCACAGTTCCCGTCAGATTGCCCACTGTTCCCGAAATGTGGTTCATACATGCTGTCAACATGTTCAGGAAACCCCTCAGAGCGTTCAAAGTTGCACACACAATGCTTAATAGTTCCACTCAAATAGCTCACAGTTGCCGTCAGAATCCTCACAGTAGACGTCAAATTGCTCACACTTGCCGTCAGAGTGCTCATAGTTGCCGACTTTTCATTCATAGTCCCCGACATAAAAGTTTATAGTTCCCGACTAATGGCTCACAGTTGCCGTCAGAATCGTCACAAAAGGCGTCACAATGCTCACACTTGCCGTCAAAGCGCTCATAGTTGCCGACTATGTGTTCATAATTGCGGACATAGGCCTCACAGTTGCCGTCAAAACGCTCATAGTTGCCGAATTTTCGTTGATAATTCCGGACAATGGGCTCATAGTTAATCACATACTGGTTGGTGCTCATCTTCAAAATAAACACAGTTGCCTTCAGACTGTTCACACGTAATTTCAAAATGCTCACACTCGCTTACACGATGCTCATAGTTGCCGACTTTTAATTCATAATGCTGATAATGTAAGTTAAAGGGTTCATGGTTGCTCTCAAAAGTTTCACAGTTGCGGTCAGATTTTTCACAAAAGCCGTCATAATGCTCACATTAAAAAAAAAGTGCTCATAGTTGCCGACCAAGGCCTCACAGTTGCCGTCAAAACGCTCATAGTTGCCGACATTTCGTTCATAATTGCCGACCAAGGCCTCACAATTGCCGTCGAAACGTTCATAGTTGCCGACTATTCGTTCATAATTGCCGACCAATGCCTCACAGTTGCCGTCAAAACGCTCATAGTTGCCGACTTTTCGTTCATAATTGCGTACAAAGGGCTCATAGTTGCCTACTTAATGGTTCCAGCTCATCTTCAAAATACTCATAATTGCCTTCAGAATGTTCACACGTAGTTTCAAAATGCTCACATTCGCTTCCACGATGCTCATAGTTGCCGACTTTTCATTCATAATATCTAACATACTCCTGATAGTGTAAGTTAAATGGTTCATGGTTGCTATCAAAAGGCTCACAGTTGCCGTCACATTATTTGCACAAGCCGTCAGAATGCTCACATTAAGAAAAAAAGTGCTCATAGTTGGCGACCATTCGTTCATAATTGCCGACCAAGGCCTCACAGTTGCCGACTATTCGTTCATAATTGCCGACTAAGGCCTCACAGTTGCCGTCAAAACGCTCATAGTTGCCGACTACTCGCTCATAATTGCCGACCAATGCCTCACAGTTGCCGTCAAAACGCTCATAGTTGCCGACTTTTCATTCATAGTCCCCGACATAAAAGTTTATAGTTCCCGACTAATGGCTCACAGTTGCCGTCAGAATCGTCACAAAAAGCGTCACAATGCTCACACTTGCCGTCAAAGCGCTCATAGTTGCCGACTATTTGTTCATAATTGCGGACATAGGCCTCACAGTTGCCGTCAAAACGCTCATAGTTGCCGACTTTTCGTTGATAATTGCGGACAATGGGCTCATAGTTAATCACATACTCGTTCGTGCTCATCTTCAAAATAATCACAGTTGCCTTCAGAATGTTCACACGTACTTTCAAAATGCTCACACTCGCTTACACGATGCTCATAGTTGCCGACTTTTAATTCATAATACTGATAATGTAAGTTAAATGGTTCATGGTTGCTGTCAAAAGTCTCACAGTTGCGGTCAGATTTTTCACACAAGCCGTCATAATGCTCAAATTTTAAAAAAAGAGTGCTCATAGTTGCCGACCAAGGCCTCACAGTTGCCGTCAAAACGCTCATAGTTGCCGATTTTTCGTTCATAATTGCCGACGAAGGCCTCACAGTTGCCGTCAAAACGTTCATAGTTGCCGACTTCTCCTTCATAATTTCGTACAAAGGGCTCATAGTTGCCTACTTAATGGTTCCAGCTCATCTTCAAAATACTCATAGTTGCCTTCAGAATGTTCACACGTAGTTTCAAAATGCTCACATTCGCTTCCACGATGCTCATAGTTGCCGACTTTTCATTCATAATATCTAACATACTGCTGATAGTGTAAGTTAAATGGATCATGGTTGCTATCAAAAGGCTCACAGTTCCCGTCACATTATTTGCACAAGCCGTCAGAATGCTCACATTAAGAAAAAAAGTGCTCATAGTTGCCGACCATTCGTTCATAATTGCCGACCAAGGCCTCACAGTTGCCATCAAAACGCTCATAGTTGGCGACTTTTCGTTCATAATTGCCGACCAAGGCCTCACAGTTGCCGTCAAAACGCTCATAGTTGCCGACCATTCGTTCATAATTGCCGACCAAGGCCTCACAGTTGCCGTCAAAACGCTCATAGTTGCCGACTATTCGTTCATAATTGCCGACCAAAGCCTCACAGTTGCCGTCAAAACGCTCATAGTTGCCGACTTTTCGTTCATAATTGCCGACGAAAGCCTCACAGTTGCCGTCAAAACGTTCATAGTTGCCGACTATTCGTTCATAATTGCCGACCAAAGCCTCACAGTTGCCGTCAAAACGCTCATAGTTGCCGACTTTTCGTTCATAATTGCCGACGAAAGCCTCACAGTTGCCGTCAAAACGTTCATAGTTGCCGACTATTCGTTCATAATTGCCGACCAAGGCCTCACAGTTGCCGTCAAAACGTTCATAGTTGCCGACTTTTCCTTCATAATTGCGTACAAAGGGCTCATAGTTGCCTACTTAATGGTTCCAGCTCATCTTCAAAATACTCATAGTTGCCTTCAGAATGTTCACACGTAGTTTCAAAATGCTCACATTCGCTTCCACGATGCTCATAGTTGCCGACTTTTCATTCATAATATCTAACATACTGCTGATAGTGTAAGTTAAATGGATCATGGTTGCTATCAAAAGGCTCACAGTTCCCGTCACATTATTTGCACAAGCCGTCAGAATGCTCACATTAAGAAAAAAAGTGCTCATAGTTGCCGACCATTCGTTCATAATTGCCGACCAAGGCCTCACAGTTGCCGTCAAAACGCTCATAGTTGCCGACTTTTTGTTCATAATTGCTTACAAAGGGCTCATAGTTGCCTACATAATGGTTCGTGCTCATCTTCAAAATACTCACAGTTGCCTTCAGAATGTTCAAACGTAATTTCAAAATGCTCACACTCGCTTCCATGATGCTCATAGTTGCTGACTTTTCATTCATAATATCTAACATATTGCTGATAGTGTAAGTTAAATGGTTCATGGTTGCTGTCAAAAGTCTCACAGTTGCGGTCAGATTTTTCACACAAGCCGTCATAATGCTCAAATTTTAAAAAAAGAGTGCTCATAGTTGCCGACCAAGGCCTCACAGTTGCCGTCAAAACGCTCATAGTTGCCGACTTTTTGTTCATAATTGCGTACAAAGGGCTCATAGTTGCCTACATAATGGTTCGTGATCATCTTCAAAATACTCACAGTTGCCTTCAGAATGTTCAAACGTACTTTCAAAATGCTCACACTCGCTTACACGATGCTCATAGTTGCCGACTTTTAATTCATAATACTGATAATGTAAGTTAAATGGTTCATGGTTGCTGTCAAAAGTCTCACAGTTGCGGTCAGATTTTTCACACAAGCCGTCATAATGCTCAAATTTTAAAAAAAGAGTGCTCATAGTTGCCGACCAAGGCCTCACAGTTGCCGTCAAAACGCTCATAGTTGCCGATTTTTCGTTCATAATTGCCGACGAAGGCCTCACAGTTGCCGTCAAAACGTTCATAGTTGCCGACTTTTCCTTCATAATTTCGTACAAAGGGCTCATAGTTGCCTACTTAATGGTTCCAGCTCATCTTCAAAATACTCATAGTTGCCTTCAGAATGTTCACACGTAGTTTCAAAATGCTCACATTCGCTTCCACGATGCTCATAGTTGCCGACTTTTCATTCATAATATCTAACATACTGCTGATAGTGTAAGTTAAATGGATCATGGTTGCTATCAAAAGGCTCACAGTTCCCGTCACATTATTTGCACAAGCCGTCAGAATGCTCACATTAAGAAAAAAAGTGCTCATAGTTGCCGACCATTCGTTCATAATTGCCGACCAAGGCCTCACAGTTGCCATCAAAACGCTCATAGTTGGCGACTTTTCGTTCATAATTGCCGACCAAGGCCTCACAGTTGCCGTCAAAACGCTCATAGTTGCCGACCATTCGTTCATAATTGCCGACCAAGGCCTCACAGTTGCCGTCAAAACGCTCATAGTTGCCGACTATTCGTTCATAATTGCCGACGAAAGCCTCACAGTTGCCGTCAAAACGTTCATAGTTGCCGACTATTCGTTCATAATTGCCGACCAAAGCCTCACAGTTGCCGTCAAAACGCTCATAGTTGCCGACTTTTCGTTCATAATTGCCGACGAAAGCCTCACAGTTGCCGTCAAAACGTTCATAGTTGCCGACTATTCGTTCATAATTGCCGACCAAGGCCTCACAGTTGCCGTCAAAACGTTCATAGTTGCCGACTTTTCCTTCATAATTGCGTACAAAGGGCTCATAGTTGCCTACTTAATGGTTCCAGCTCATCTTCAAAATACTCATAGTTGCCTTCAGAATGTTCACACGTAGTTTCAAAATGCTCACATTCGCTTCCACGATGCTCATAGTTGCCGACTTTTCATTCATAATATCTAACATACTGCTGATAGTGTAAGTTAAATGGATCATGGTTGCTATCAAAAGGCTCACAGTTCCCGTCACATTATTTGCACAAGCCGTCAGAATGCTCACATTAAGAAAAAAAGTGCTCATAGTTGCCTACCATTCGTTCATAATTGCCGACCAAGGCCTCACAGTTGCCGTCAAAACGCTCATAGTTGCCGACTTTTCGTTCATAATTGCGTACAAAGGGCTCATAGTTGCCTACATAATGTTTCGTGCTTATCTTCAAAATACTCACAGTTGCCTTCAGAATGTTCACACGTACTTTCAAAAAGCTCACACTCGCTCCCACGATGGTCATAGTTGCCGACTTTTTATTCATAATGCTGATAGTGTAAGTTACATGGTTGATGGTTGCTGTCAAAAGTCTCATAGTTGCGGTCAGATTCTTGACACAAGCCGTCAGAATGGTCACATTCGAAAAAAAAAGGGCTCATAGTTGCCAACTATTTGCTCATAATTGCCGACCAACTCCTCACTGTTGCCGTCAAAACGCTCATAGTTGCCGACTTTTCGTTCATAATTGCGTACAAAGGGCTCATAGTTGCCTACTTAATGGTCCCAGCTCATCTTCAAAATACTCATAGTTGCCTTCAGAATGTTCACACGTAGTTTCAAAATGCTCACATTCGCTTCCACGATGCTCATAGTTGCCGACTTTTCATTCATAATATCTAACATACTGCTGATAGTGTAAGTTAAATGGATCATGGTTGCCATCAAAAGGCTCACAGTTCCCGTCACATTATTTGCACAAGCCGTCAGAATGCTCACATTAAGAAAAAAAGTGCTCATAGTTGCCGACCATTCGTTCATAATTGCCGACCAAGGCCTCACAGTTGCCATCAAAACGCTCATAGTTGGCGACTTTTCGTTCATAATTGCCGACCAAGGCCTCACAGTTGCCGTCAAAACGCTCATAGTTGCCGACCATTCGTTCATAATTGCCGACCAAGGCCTCACAGTTGCCGTCAAAACGCTCATAGTTGCCGACTATTCGTTCATAATTGCCGACCAAAGCCTCACAGTTGCCGTCAAAACGCTCATAGTTGCCGACTTTTCCTTCATATTTGCGTACAAAGGGCTCATAGTTGCCTACTTAATGGTTCCAGCTCATTTTCAAAATACTCATAGTTGCCTTCAGAATGTTCACACGTAGTTTCAAAATGCTCACATTCGCTTCCACGATGCTCATAGTTGCCGACTTTTCATTCATAATATCTAACATACTGCTGATTGTGTAACTTAAGTGGTTCATGGTTGGTGTCAGAAGCCTCACAATTTCTGTCACAATGCTCACGCAAAACGTAAGAATTCTCACATTAAAAAAAAAGTGCTCATAGTTGCCGACTATTCGTTCATAATTGCCGACCAAGGCCTCACAGTTGCCGTCAAAACGCTCATAGTTGCCGACTTTTTGTTCATAATTGCGTACAAAGGGCTCATAGTTGCCTACATAATGGTTCGTGCTCATCTTCAAAATACTCACAGTTGCCTTCAGAATGTTCAAACGTAATTTCAAAATGCTCACACTCGCTTCCATGATGCTCATAGTTGCTGACTTTTCATTCATAATATCTAACATATTGCTGATAGTGTAAGTTAAATGGTTGATGGTTGCTGTCAAAAGTCTCATAGTTGCGGTCAGATTCTTGACACAAGCCGTCAGAATGCTCACATTCAAAAAAAAAAAGTGCTCATAGTTGCCGACTATTTGCTCATAATTGCCGACCAACTCCTCACAGTTGCCGTCAAAACGCTCATAGTTGCCGACTTTTCGTTCATAATTGCGTACAAAGGGCTAATAGTTGCCTACATAATGTTTCGTGCTTATCTTCAAAATACTCACAGTTGCCTTCAGAATGTTCACACGTACTTTCAAAAAGCTCACACTCGCTCCCACGATGGTCATAGTTGCCGACTTTTTATTCATAATGCTGATAGTGTAAGTTACATGGTTGATGGTTGCTGTCAAAAGTCTCATAGTTGCGGTCAGATTCTTGACACAAGCCGTCAGAATGCTCACATTCAAAAAAAAAAAAAAAAAAGTGCTCATAGTTGCCGACTATTTGCTCATAATTGCCGACCAACTCCTCACAGTTGCCGTCAAAACGCTCATAGTTGCCGACATTTCGTTCATAATTGCGGACAAAGGGCTCATAGTTGCCCACATACTGATTCGTGCTCATCCTAAAAATACTCACAGTTGCCTTCAGAATGTTCACACGTAGTTTCAAAATGCTCACACTCTCTTACACAATGCTCATAGTTGCCGACTTTTCATTCATAATGCTGATAGTGTAAGTTAAATGGTTCACAGTTGCTGTGAAAAGTCTCACAGTTGCGGCCAGGTTCTTCAGACAAGCCGTGATAATCCTCACATTAGAAAAAAAAAATGTGCTCATAGTTGCCGACCATTCGTTCATAATTGCCGACCAAGGCCTCACAGTTGCTGTCAAAACGCTCATAGTTGCCGACTACATGTTTATAATTGCCGACCAACGCCTCACAGTTGCCGTCAAAACGCTCATAGTTGCCGACTTTTTGTTCATAATTGCGGACAAAGGGCTCATAGTTTCCTACATAATGTTTCATGCTCATCCTCAGAATACACACAGCTGCCTTCAGAATGTTCACGCGTACTTTAAAAATGCTCACACTCGCTTCCACGATGCTCATAGTTGCCGACTTTTCATTCATAATATCTAACATACTGCTGATAGTGTAAGTTAAATGGATCATGGTTGCTATCAAAAGGCTCACAGTTCCCGTCACATTATTTGCACAAGCCGTCAGAATGCTCACATTAAGAAAAAAAGTGCTCATAGTTGCCGACCATTCGTTCATAATTGCCGACCAAGGCCTCACAGTTGCCATCAAAACGCTCATAGTTGGCGACTTTTCGTTCATAATTGCCGACCAAGGCCTCACAGTTGCCGTCAAAACGCTCATAGTTGCCGACCATTCGTTCATAATTGCCGACCAAGGCCTCACAGTTGCCGTCAAAACGCTCATAGTTGCCGACTATTCGTTCATAATTGCCGACCAAAGCCTCACAGTTGCCGTCAAAACGCTCATAGTTGCCGACTTTTCGTTCATAATTGCCGACGAAAGCCTCACAGTTGCCGTCAAAACGTTCATAGTTGCCGACTATTCGTTCATAATTGCCGACCAAAGCCTCACAGTTGCCGTCAAAACGCTCATAGTTGCCGACTTTTCGTTCATAATTGCCGACGAAAGCCTCACAGTTGCCGTCAAAACGTTCATAGTTGCCGACTATTCGTTCATAATTGCCGACCAAGGCCTCACAGTTGCCGTCAAAACGTTCATAGTTGCCGACTTTTCCTTCATAATTGCGTACAAAGGGCTCATAGTTGCCTACTTAATGGTTCCAGCTCATCTTCAAAATACTCATAGTTGCCTTCAGAATGTTCACACGTAGTTTCAAAATGCTCACATTCGCTTCCACGATGCTCATAGTTGCCGACTTTTCATTCATAATATCTAACATACTGCTGATAGTGTAAGTTAAATGGATCATGGTTGCTATCAAAAGGCTCACAGTTCCCGTCACATTATTTGCACAAGCCGTCAGAATGCTCACATTAAGAAAAAAAGTGCTCATAGTTGCCGACCATTCGTTCATAATTGCCGACCAAGGCCTCACAGTTGCCGTCAAAACGCTCATAGTTGCCGACTTTTTGTTCATAATTGCTTACAAAGGGCTCATAGTTGCCTACATAATGGTTCGTGCTCATCTTCAAAATACTCACAGTTGCCTTCAGAATGTTCAAACGTAATTTCAAAATGCTCACACTCGCTTCCATGATGCTCATAGTTGCTGACTTTTCATTCATAATATCTAACATATTGCTGATAGTGTAAGTTAAATGGTTCATGGTTGCTGTCAAAAGTCTCACAGTTGCGGTCAGATTTTTCACACAAGCCGTCATAATGCTCAAATTTTAAAAAAAGAGTGCTCATAGTTGCCGACCAAGGCCTCACAGTTGCCGTCAAAACGCTCATAGTTGCCGACTTTTTGTTCATAATTGCGTACAAAGGGCTCATAGTTGCCTACATAATGGTTCGTGATCATCTTCAAAATACTCACAGTTGCCTTCAGAATGTTCAAACGTACTTTCAAAATGCTCACACTCGCTTACACGATGCTCATAGTTGCCGACTTTTAATTCATAATACTGATAATGTAAGTTAAATGGTTCATGGTTGCTGTCAAAAGTCTCACAGTTGCGGTCAGATTTTTCACACAAGCCGTCATAATGCTCAAATTTTAAAAAAAGAGTGCTCATAGTTGCCGACCAAGGCCTCACAGTTGCCGTCAAAACGCTCATAGTTGCCGATTTTTCGTTCATAATTGCCGACGAAGGCCTCACAGTTGCCGTCAAAACGTTCATAGTTGCCGACTTTTCCTTCATAATTTCGTACAAAGGGCTCATAGTTGCCTACTTAATGGTTCCAGCTCATCTTCAAAATACTCATAGTTGCCTTCAGAATGTTCACACGTAGTTTCAAAATGCTCACATTCGCTTCCACGATGCTCATAGTTGCCGACTTTTCATTCATAATATCTAACATACTGCTGATAGTGTAAGTTAAATGGATCATGGTTGCTATCAAAAGGCTCACAGTTCCCGTCACATTATTTGCACAAGCCGTCAGAATGCTCACATTAAGAAAAAAAGTGCTCATAGTTGCCGACCATTCGTTCATAATTGCCGACCAAGGCCTCACAGTTGCCATCAAAACGCTCATAGTTGGCGACTTTTCGTTCATAATTGCCGACCAAGGCCTCACAGTTGCCGTCAAAACGCTCATAGTTGCCGACCATTCGTTCATAATTGCCGACCAAGGCCTCACAGTTGCCGTCAAAACGCTCATAGTTGCCGACTATTCGTTCATAATTGCCGACGAAAGCCTCACAGTTGCCGTCAAAACGTTCATAGTTGCCGACTATTCGTTCATAATTGCCGACCAAAGCCTCACAGTTGCCGTCAAAACGCTCATAGTTGCCGACTTTTCGTTCATAATTGCCGACGAAAGCCTCACAGTTGCCGTCAAAACGTTCATAGTTGCCGACTATTCGTTCATAATTGCCGACCAAGGCCTCACAGTTGCCGTCAAAACGTTCATAGTTGCCGACTTTTCCTTCATAATTGCGTACAAAGGGCTCATAGTTGCCTACTTAATGGTTCCAGCTCATCTTCAAAATACTCATAGTTGCCTTCAGAATGTTCACACGTAGTTTCAAAATGCTCACATTCGCTTCCACGATGCTCATAGTTGCCGACTTTTCATTCATAATATCTAACATACTGCTGATAGTGTAAGTTAAATGGATCATGGTTGCTATCAAAAGGCTCACAGTTCCCGTCACATTATTTGCACAAGCCGTCAGAATGCTCACATTAAGAAAAAAAGTGCTCATAGTTGCCTACCATTCGTTCATAATTGCCGACCAAGGCCTCACAGTTGCCGTCAAAACGCTCATAGTTGCCGACTTTTCGTTCATAATTGCGTACAAAGGGCTCATAGTTGCCTACATAATGTTTCGTGCTTATCTTCAAAATACTCACAGTTGCCTTCAGAATGTTCACACGTACTTTCAAAAAGCTCACACTCGCTCCCACGATGGTCATAGTTGCCGACTTTTTATTCATAATGCTGATAGTGTAAGTTACATGGTTGATGGTTGCTGTCAAAAGTCTCATAGTTGCGGTCAGATTCTTGACACAAGCCGTCAGAATGGTCACATTCAAAAAAAAAAGGGCTCATAGTTGCCGACTATTTGCTCATAATTGCCGACCAACTCCTCACTGTTGCCGTCAAAACGCTCATAGTTGCCGACTTTTCGTTCATAATTGCGTACAAAGGGCTCATAGTTGCCTACTTAATGGTCCCAGCTCATCTTCAAAATACTCATAGTTGCCTTCAGAATGTTCACACGTAGTTTCAAAATGCTCACATTCGCTTCCACGATGCTCATAGTTGCCGACTTTTCATTCATAATATCTAACATACTGCTGATAGTGTAAGTTAAATGGATCATGGTTGCCATCAAAAGGCTCACAGTTCCCGTCACATTATTTGCACAAGCCGTCAGAATGCTCACATTAAGAAAAAAAGTGCTCATAGTTGCCGACCATTCGTTCATAATTGCCGACCAAGGCCTCACAGTTGCCATCAAAACGCTCATAGTTGGCGACTTTTCGTTCATAATTGCCGACCAAGGCCTCACAGTTGCCGTCAAAACGCTCATAGTTGCCGACCATTCGTTCATAATTGCCGACCAAGGCCTCACAGTTGCCGTCAAAACGCTCATAGTTGCCGACTATTCGTTCATAATTGCCGACCAAAGCCTCACAGTTGCCGTCAAAACGCTCATAGTTGCCGACTTTTCCTTCATATTTGCGTACAAAGGGCTCATAGTTGCCTACTTAATGGTTCCAGCTCATTTTCAAAATACTCATAGTTGCCTTCAGAATGTTCACACGTAGTTTCAAAATGCTCACATTCGCTTCCACGATGCTCATAGTTGCCGAATTTTCATTCATAATATCTAACATACTGCTGATTGTGTAACTTAAGTGGTTCATGGTTGGTGTCAGAAGCCTCACAATTTCTGTCACAATGCTCACGCAAAACGTAAGAATTCTCACATTAAAAAAAAAGTGCTCATAGTTGCCGACTATTCGTTCATAATTGCCGACCAAGGCCTCACAGTTGCCGTCAAAACGCTCATAGTTGCCGACTTTTTGTTCATAATTGCGTACAAAGGGCTCATAGTTGCCTACATAATGGTTCGTGCTCATCTTCAAAATACTCACAGTTGCCTTCAGAATGTTCAAACGTAATTTCAAAATGCTCACACTCGCTTCCATGATGCTCATAGTTGCTGACTTTTCATTCATAATATCTAACATATTGCTGATAGTGTAAGTTAAATGGTTGATGGTTGCTGTCAAAAGTCTCATAGTTGCGGTCAGATTCTTGACACAAGCCGTCAGAATGCTCACATTCAAAAAAAAAAAGTGCTCATAGTTGCCGACTATTTGCTCATAATTGCCGACCAACTCCTCACAGTTGCCGTCAAAACGCTCATAGTTGCCGACTTTTCGTTCATAATTGCGTACAAAGGGCTAATAGTTGCCTACATAATGTTTCGTGCTTATCTTCAAAATACTCACAGTTGCCTTCAGAATGTTCACACGTACTTTCAAAAAGCTCACACTCGCTCCCACGATGGTCATAGTTGCCGACTTTTTATTCATAATGCTGATAGTGTAAGTTACATGGTTGATGGTTGCTGTCAAAAGTCTCATAGTTGCGGTCAGATTCTTGACACAAGCCGTCAGAATGCTCACATTCAAAAAAAAAAAAAAAGTGCTCATAGTTGCCGACTATTTGCTCATAATTGCCGACCAACTCCTCACAGTTGCCGTCAAAACGCTCATAGTTGCCGACATTTCGTTCATAATTGCGGACAAAGGGCTCATAGTTGCCCACATACTGATTCGTGCTCATCCTAAAAATACTCACAGTTGCCTTCAGAATGTTCACACGTAGTTTCAAAATGCTCACACTCTCTTACACAATGCTCATAGTTGCCGACTTTTCATTCATAATGCTGATAGTGTAAGTTAAATGGTTCACAGTTGCTGTGAAAAGTCTCACAGTTGCGGCCAGGTTCTTCAGACAAGCCGTGATAATCCTCACATTAGAAAAAAAAAATGTGCTCATAGTTGCCGACCATTCGTTCATAATTGCCGACCAAGGCCTCACAGTTGCTGTCAAAACGCTCATAGTTGCCGACTACATGTTTATAATTGCCGACCAACGCCTCACAGTTGCCGTCAAAACGCTCATAGTTGCCGACTTTTTGTTCATAATTGCGGACAAAGGGCTCATAGTTTCCTACATAATGTTTCATGCTCATCCTCAGAATACACACAGCTGCCTTCAGAATGTTCACGCGTACTTTAAAAATGCTCACACTCGCTTCCACGATGCTCATAGTTGCCGACTTTTCATTCATAATATCTAACATACTGCTGATAGTGTAACTTAAATGGTTCACGGTTGGTGTCAAAAGCCTCACAGTTTCTGTCACAATGCTCACGCAAAACGTGATAATTCTCACATTAAAAAAAAAGTGCTCATAGTTGCCGACTATTCGTTCATAATTGCCGACCAAGGCCTCACAGTTGCCGTCAAAACGTTCATAGTTGCCGACTTTTCGTTCATAATTGCGGACAAAGGGCTCATATTTGCCTACATATTCGTTCGTGCCCATCTTCAAAATACTTACAGTTGCCTTCAGAATCTTCACACGTACTTTCAAAATGCTCACACTCGTTTCCACGATGCTCATAGTTGCCGACTTTTCATTCATAATATCTAACATACTGCTGATAGTGTAAGTTAAATGGTTCATGGTTGTTGTCGAAAGCCTCACAGTTTCCGTCAGATTCCTCACGCAAGCCGTCAGAATGTTCACATTAAAAAAAAAAAAGTGCTCATAGTTGCCGACCATTCGTTCATAATTGCCGACCAAGGCCTCACAGTTGCATTCAAAACGCTCATAGTTGCCTAGTTTTCGTTCATAATTGCGGATATGGGGCTCACATTTGAAAACATAATTCTTCATGCTTATCTTGAAAATACTCGCAGTTTGCTCCAGAAAGTTCACACGTGCTTTCAAGGTGCTCACACTGGCTTTCACGCTGCTCATAGTTGCCGACTTTTCGTTCATAGTTGCCGACTTTTTGTTGATAATTGCAGTTATGGGGCTCACAATTGAAAACATAATTCTTCATGCTTATCTTGAAAATACTCGCAGTTTGCTTCAGAATGTTCACACGTGCTTTCAAAGTGCTCACACTAGTTCTCATGATGCTCATAGTTGCCGACTTTTTGTTCATAATTGCCGGCCAAGGCCTCACAGTTGCCGTGAACACGCTCATAGTTGCCGACTTTTCGTTCATAATTTTGGACATGGGCTCACACTTGCCGTCAGATGGTTCACGCTACAGCGGTACTTGGGCAATGAGTATTTCTTTATATGTACTAACATAGGTTAATTTCGAAGAAGAAGTTAGTTAAAAATATAGAATTATCAAATATACAAAAAAAAAGATATTCATATGTCATAAAATAATAAGGTTTTCAATATCTAGTTGGCAGGCAATCAGATAAATAATACATATATATATATATAAAAATGGAGAGAAACCACGTAATGGAAACATTGTTATTTTGATGTGGCTCGTATGTATTATAAGAAAATAAGGAACCAAGGCTACAGCGAATTGTATTTTATCGTTGTAACACTAGCCGTCAAACTGCTCACACTTGCCGTCAAAATTCTTATACATGTCCTCAAAATTTATAAAATTACTAAATGTGGTAAGAAAAAAAAAAGCAACGAAGGCTTTACGTATACGACGCCTTTCACACCCGCAAATTATGAGGCACTTCCTGTAGAGTTATAATGGCCATATTTGACGAAACTGTAGCCTTTCGGGAGTAAGTCACAGGAAAATTTCCAAAAGTGAATATTTCGAATGTTTAGTTGGTCTAAAGGGGCGATGAAGATATTTCCCATGTTATTTAAATGGACGGTTTTGCGGACCTATAATCTGAAATTTTAGGTACTTTTAATAAAACTTTGAAATTCCGTATACTTGTACGTTTTCGTAAGTCTTACCTAGTTGGATATATATTTCCAAGTTTAGCGTGGTTTTATGCGGAACTCAAAAAATTTCCCATGTTATTTCTATGAAACACCTTTGACATCCCAAAATTATTGGGCACTTCCTGTAGGGCTACAATAACTAATTTCGACATGATTGTAGATTGTCGGGACTAACCAACAGGAAAATTGTCAAAAGTGAATATTTTTAACTTTTAAGAGGTCTAAAGAGGAAATGAAGAAATTCCCCATGTTATTTAAATGGGCCTTTATTTAGACTTGTAATCTCAAAGTTTAGTTACTTGTAATTGGAACACAAACGAGAAATTCGGTATTCTTGTACGTTTTCATTAGCGTTACCTAAGTAAATCAGTACAAAGTAAAAATTTTCAACTTTAGAGTGGTTTTATGGGGAATTGAAAAGTCTTTCTCATGTCATTTATATGGGACGTCTTCTGCACGCCAAAATGTTCGGTTAATTGTGGTAGGATTGCAATGATGAAATTTAGCATAATTGTAGGCTTTCCAGACTAAGCTACAGCAAAATTGCCAAAAGTGAATATTTTTAATGCTTAAGGGGTCTAAAGGAGGATGAAGAAATCCCCACGCTATTTAAATAGGCGTTTTCTTGGGATCCAAAATCTTATCTTTTAATTAGTTGAAATAGTAAAGTAAACTTGAAATTCCCTAGAATTGTGAGAATAAGAGGTGCAAGGGCGAAATACCTTCAAAAGGAGGGGCTTTGTGGGCGAAGCCACAAGCTAACCAAACTAAACTTTTGTTTGTCTTTTACCGAAGGTTTGAAAAGTTTTCGACTAAGAGAGGTGTAGCTGTGCACGAAGATGTGTTGACATTGTGCGGAAAAGTGGAAAGAAGAAAAATAGTGATAAGCGAAAAAAAATAATAATAATAACATAAATTTTATTTAATCATATACTTTACTCTTTCAATGGGTGAACAATAATAGAGCATGAAAGTAAATTAGAGTAAATTTATATTTCGCTCACACTTGAGGTCATTTTTATTCGAAACTAAGCTTTTGCACTACTATAAGGAAACTATTCAAAACTGAGAAGTGCAATTTCTACAACAAGTGTACCTGGATATTATGCGTTCGAGTACGTGTAAGGAATTATTGTATCTGCACTTTTCTACAAGAAAAGATACTCTAAATTGTTGTAGAAATTTGAAAATTTGACGGCAAACAGAGCCCACGCTTAACGTGAACACCGCCCGTGAGAGTACATAATTTGATATCTTTTTTTTCTTTTCTTTCATTTTTTCTTTCTTTCCATTTTCTTTCTTTTTCTTTTCTTTTTTTTTTCTTCTCAACAGAAAGAAAACTAGTGAAACTAGAGAAGAGAAATCTCTACCGAGAATGTACGAAAACATTTTTTTTTTTTTTTTATCGAAGTAGGTGGAAGGAATCATCGGATCAAAATGCTCAAAGTTGCCATGAGGATCCTCACACAAGCCGTCAAAATGCTCATAGTTGCCCACAATTCGTTCATAATTGCGGACATAGAGCTCACAGTTACCATGAGAAGGTTCACACTAGCCGTCAAAATCCTCACACTTGCCGTCAAAACGATCATAGTTGCCGACTTTTCGTTCATATTTGCGGATATAGGGCTCATAGTTGAAAACATAATTTTTCATGCTTATCTTCAAAATACTCGCAGTTGGCTTCACAATGTTCACACGTGCTTCCAAAGTGCTCACACTCGCTTTCATGATGCTCATAGTTGCCGACTTTTTGTTCATAATTGCCGACCCAAGGCTCACAGTTGCCATCAAAACGCTCATAGTTGTCGACTTTTCGTTCATAATTGCGGATATAGAGCTCACAATTGAATACATAATTTTTCATGTTTATCTTGAAAATACTAGCAGTTGGCTTCAGAATGTTCACACGTACTTTCAGGGTGCTCACACTTGCCGTCAAAACGCTCATAGTTGCCGACTTTTCGTTCATAATTGCGGACATTGGGGTCAAAGTTGCCGACATTGTAGTTTATGTTTACCTTCCAAATACTCTCCGTTGCCTTGACAATTTTCACACTAACCCTGAAATTGCTAACACTCGCTCTCACAAGGCTCATAGTTGTCGACCTTTCATTCATAATATGAAATATACAGTTGATAGTGTAAGTTAAATGTTTCATGGTTGCTGTCAAAAGGCTCACAGTTGCCGTCAGATTCCTCACTCAAGCCGTCACCATGCTCACATTTACCAATAAAGTGCTCATAGTTGCCGACTATTTGTTCATAATTGCCGACCTATGGCTCACAGTTGCCGTCAAAACGCTCATAGTTGCCGACTTTTCGTTCATATTTGCGAATATAGGGCTCACAATTGAAAACATAATTTTTCATGCTTATCTTCAAAATACTCACAGTTACTTCAGAATGTTCACAGGTGCTTCCAAAGTGCTCACACTCGCTTTCATGATGCTCATAGTTGCCGACTTTTCGTTCATATTTGCGAATATAGGGCTCACAATTGAAAACATAATTTTTCATGTTTATCTTCAAAATACTCGCATTTGGCTTCAGAATGTTCACAGGTGCTTCCAAAGTGCTCACACTCGCTTTCACGATGCTCATAGTTGCCGACTTTTGTTCATAATTGCCGACCCAGGGCTCACAGTTGCCGTCAAAACGCTCATAGTTGCCGACTTTTCGTTCATATTTGCGAATATAGGGCTCACAATTGAAAACATAATTTTTCATGCTTATCTTCAAAATACTCACAGTTGACTTCAGAATGTTCACAGGTGCTTCCAAAGTGCTCACACTCGCTTTCATGATGCTCATAGTTGCCGACTTTTGTTCATAATTGCCGACCCAGGGCTCACAGTTGCCGTCAAAACGCTCATAGTTGCCGACTTTTCGTTCATAATTGCGGACTTAAGTCTCATAGGTGGCAACATAATGGTTCATGGTTGCCGTCAATATGCCCAAAGTTGAACACGTATCTCCCATGGAAAACTTTAACCGCTTATCGCCATGAGAGCTCAAAATCCAGCCTAAAGTTGAAATTGAACGCTGTCAGCGGAATCAAAACCTGGAGGTTTTTTTTTTTTTTTTTTTTTTTTTTACAAAGGAGCGTTCAATGGAATTCCGTAATATGAAATAAACTGAATATTCGTGTGAACGAGCATGAAAATTATGACCTCTTTTATGCGTGTACTTAAGGGATGAGCTAAGTGACTGATGACAGATATGTTGGAATGTGAATGTCGATGAACCGAATAACATATCGTTGTTAATTCACAGGTACAATTGAGACATGATATATCTTTTCAAACGTAGGCATTTTGTAAGCAGCACCGCAAATTTTGTCCGCGAAGACAGGCTTTGCTGTCCGCCAAGATGTGCGGACATTGTGAGGGAAAATGAAAAGAAGAAAAATAGTGATAAAAAGAAAAACAACATAAATTTTATTTCACCATATAGTTTACTCTTTCAATGGGCGACCTATAATAGAGTAAGAAAGTAAATAAGAAGAATTTTACATTTTGCTCACACTTGTGGTCATTTTTATTCCAAATTAAGTTTTTGTACTATTGCAAGAAAACTATTCGTACCCGATTAATTTAATTTCTGCAAGACGTGAACCTACATACTTTACAGGGAAGTTCATAAAAAGAATTGTTGTATCGCCATATATATATAAAACTTTAAAATGTTACAGAAGGTTGAACATTTGACGGCAAACAGAGGCCACACTGACCGTCGAAAACTGCGAACGCAGCCGGCAGGTGTAGAGGAGAACACAAAATCATGTTCTTTCTCAATTGTAAAGAGACCGTAGAAGCTAGAATAGTGAAAGTTCTACACAAGACGTACTTAAACACAGTACATGCGACAACGTACAAACAGTTTGTATATACAAATTACTAACAGAGAAAATTCAGTTTCTCTTTTACCGGAGGGTTAAAATTTTGTCGGCGAAGACAGGTTTCGATTGCCGCAAAGATGTGTGGATACTGTGGTGGAAGGTGAGACGAGGAAAAATATTGATAAAAAGGAAAACAATATAAAATTTATTTAACTATATACTATTCTGCGTCAATGGGTGAACTATAAGAGAGTGAGAATGTAAATTGGAATACCATTACATTTCGCTCACCCTTGTGGTCAAGCTTGTTTGAAATTACGTTTCTACACTATTTTTGGGAAATTATTCAAACCAGAATAGTGCAATTTGCACAGAAAGTGTATGAAAATACTGTGCACGGGAATTGATATAAAGAATTGTAGTAACTCCAATTTTATGAAGGAAAATATACTTCAAATTGGTGCAGAAGGTTGAAAATATTACTGCAAGCACAGACCACACTGGCCGTCAAGGGCTTTGAACGCTACCTGCAAGGATAGATGAGAAATTGAAATCATTTTCTTCCCACTACGAATAGAAAAACCAATAAAACTAGAATAGTAATATTTCTAAACGGAATATATGCAAACACAGTATATCGCAGTAGGTTATTAGGAATTTTTATATTCACATTTACAAAAATGATAAAAATAATAATAATAATAATAATAATAATAATAATAATAATAATAATAATAATAAATAATTAAAAAAGTTATTACAGTTCAAAATGTAGCGGAGGGTTGAAAATTTTCCGGCTAAAACGAGGTTTATTGGAAATGAAGATGTGTGGGCATGCACCGTAAAAATAAGACAATCGTTAGAGCAGTGTGTGTGTGTGGGGGGGGGGGGATAAACATAGAAATAATGAAAAGAAATCACTAATATCCATTCCAGCTTCAATTAATGAACAATGATGTAGGGAGAGAGCAAACAACAACACTGTTGTTTATTCCTTCACATTCGGAATGACGGTCATCCCAGATTCTGTTTTTCCACTATCTTGACGAAAGATAGATTAGTGACATTACCAGCCTACCTGTACCTAAACACTGTGCATTGAAATATGTATAATATTAGTACTCTCATATTTGCGCAGATAAGGCTCATAGTTGCCGTCAACATGCTCACAGTTGCCGTCAAAATGCTCACACGTGCCGTCAAAATGCTCACACTTGCCGTCACAATTTATAAGGTTTAAAAAATGCGGTAAGAAGTAAAGCAACATAAATGTCACTTAACCAGATACTATTCTGTGCTAATGGGTGAGCAATAACAGAGTAAGAAAGTAAATTGGAAAACTTTTACATTTCGCTCACACTTGTGGTCATGTTTTTTTTTTTTTTTTTTGGTAAATTACGTTCTCCCACTATTTTAACGAAACTATTCAAACCAGAATAGTGCAATTTCTACATGAGGTGTACCTTGATCCCAGCATAATTGTGGGACGTAAATCTTGAAGATTTCATTTAATTTCATTTTTAATAATAATACTAATAATAGTAATAAATATGTGCAAGAAAGTTGAAATTTGGCTTAATACGGGAGGCGAACGACCCAGGCTGTTTGCCGGAATAAAACTTGGATCCCTAACGCCAGAAGCGCATATATTAACGGCTTAGCCACGAGGTGGCTGATACAGAAATAATGCAAATTCCAATATTTTTACTTTTTGCTAATGTTTGAAATTGTTGTTATTGCAAATCACGTTTTTAACAAAACTGTTCTAACTACAAAAGTGAAATTTCAACCCAAACCATGGCAAAGCACTGAAAAGTAAGGAAAAGCATGGCAAAGTAAAGAAATATGTAAAGAATATATATTTAACCGCAGTGACACGGAATATATATAAAAATTCATCCATGGTTTTTCTCACAAACCCAACTCCCCCCCCCCCGAAAGAAAAGATAGGTTTATTGCATCTCTTTGCTCCGGTGCATAATCGTGGCAGATAGGTTAAAATTTCAAGGGACTTCGTGCACACTATAGCAACAGCAAAGTATGTGGGAAGGAACGGCAGAAATCCGATAAAACGCGGTGTTGGCGTGTGCCACCTCGGTAGTGAAAGAATAATTTCTTTCTGTGAACACGAATTTTTCTCAACGAGATTAAATAAATAAATAATTTAATAAAAATTAAATACTTCTAAGGGAAGAACACAGCAAATGAATGACGAGGTAGGTAAAAATTCCAAATGGAAATACAGGGCTGTGAAGTTCAAAAATAAATAAATAAATAAATAAATAAATAAACCATTATCATACTTAAAAATATGTGGTAAAAATTAAAAAGAAAATAAGACCTTTGTTGTACTCTCACGAGAAGATACACACATCGTCTGGAAATTTGAGTCGATAGAAAGCACACAACTGTGATCTAAAACAACCAAATTTAAAACGAAATCACCACATAAGTGTAACCTAATGAAGTTCAACAAAATAAAGCATACAGTAAATTGTGGCGGTGATGGAGGGCGCAGTTACCGTCATGTAAACAAGTCCGTCCACGCTTAAGTTTAACGGGAGCGAGAAGGTAAACCATGTCGGTGATGGATGGCTTAGTTGCCGTCATATAGAGAAACCCCTGTCTATCGTGAGACCCATGTTCCACTTGCTAACACTTTCATGTATGTGAAAACAAGTCAAGATCAGCAAGTGCGAGCGAGTGCGAAAACGTAAAGTCGGCAATTATGAGCAAATGAAAAAAAAAAAACAGCAATTATGAGCATATGGAATATTCCAAATGGGAGAATTAAATAAATAAAAAGAACATAAAAGTGTGATAAGACACTTGTTGTACTCTCAAGAGGATATATATACATCGTCTGGAAATTACACAACAACTGTGAGCGAAAGTAAGGAAATTAAAAAAAAAAAAAAGAGAACAGCACATAACTGAAAGCAAATGAAGATCAAGAAAAGAAAGCATACGGTAAATTATGGCGGTGATGGAGGGCGCAGTTACCGTCATGTAAACTAATCCGTCCACGCTTAAGTTTAACGGGAGCGAGAAGGTAAACTTTGTCGGTGATGGATGCTTTAGTTGCCGTCATACAGAGGAGCCCCTGCTTATCATGAGACCCATGTTCCCCTTGCTAACACTTTTATGTATGTGTAAAAAAAATAAAGATCGGCAAGTGTGAGCGAGTGGGAAAAGGTAAAGTCGGCAATTATGAGCATATGGAACATTCCACATAAGACACTATATACCTCATCAGGAAAGTACACAACTGTGAGCGAAAACAACCAAATTAAGAAATCAGCACATAAGTGTAAACTAATGAAATTCAACAAAAGAAAGCATACGGTAAATTGTGGCGGTGATGGAGGGCGCAGTTGCCGTCAATTAAACCAGTGCGTGCACGCTTAAGTTTAACGGGAGCGAGAAGGTAAACCATGTCGGTGATGGATGGCTTAGTTGCCGTCATATAGAGGAGCCCGTGCTTATCATGAGACCCATGTTCCCCTTACTAACACTTTTAAGTATGTGAAAAGAAGTAAAGATCGGCAAGTGTGAGCGAGTGGGAAAAGGTGAAGTCGGCAATTATGAGCAAATGAAAAAAAAAGTCGGCAATTATGAGCATATGG
>NC_137459.1:313116916-313144416 GCF_964235325.1 Thermobia domestica
CTTCTCCCACAAAGCAGTCACAGCCTACTCGAGTCCTTGGAGGACAAGCTTCCGTTCTACCCCAGCACTCGACATCCGACACAAGCATTTTAAACGCTCCTGCTCCGATGGAATAAGTCTTACTCTCTTGGAGTCTTTTCAAGACTTCTTTTCAAACGGAATAAGCTTACTTGAGCCCTTGGACGTCGGAACTGGTTTATCATGTCATCTGACTGAGCATTTAAGACTCCTGCTCCGATGGAATAAGTCTTACTCTCTTGGAGTCTTTTCAAGACTTCTTTTCCACCGAAATAAGTCTACTCCAATCCTTTGATGACACACGGCCTGTGTCAACAGGTAGCCTACGCTACCCTCGCCGATGACAGTGGCTCCCGTTCTTGCTGCTCGCTTCCCAACTAAAGGGAAGACACGGCTCACCTTTCTCTCCCTCGCCTGTCAAGATCAGTGGCTCCCGTTCAACGGTGTCAATCTAACTGATACGACACACTAATAAGAAACTTTTGACATCAACCACCGCAGTGGTGATGAATTGATAATGATCCTTCCGCAGGTTCACATACGGAAACCTTGTTACGACTTTTACTTCCTCTAAATGATCAAGTTTGGCCATCTTTCCGACACGTCGGTACCACCGCAAGACGGAGGTGCCGGGTATCAGTCCGAAGGCCTCACTAAATCATTCAATCGGTAGTAGCGACGGGCGGTGTGTACAAAGGGCAGGGACGTAATCAACGCAAGCTTATGACTTGCGCTTACTGGGAATTCCTCGTTTATGGGACATAATTGCAAGCCCCAATCCCTAGCACGAAGGAGGTTCAGCGGGTTACCCGGACCTTTCGGTCAGGGAAGACACGTTGATTCCTTCAGTGTGGCGCGCGTGCGGCCCAGAACATCTAAGGGCATCACAGACCTGTTATTGCTCAATCTCGTGCTGCTAGAGGCAGCCTGTCCCTCTAAGAAGACATGAACGTTGGAAGGAAAGATTCCAACGCCTAGTTAGCAGGCTAGAGTCTCGTTCGTTATCGGAATTAACCAGACAAATCGCTCCACCAACTAAGAACGGCCATGCACCACCACCCACTGAATCAAGAAAGAGCTCTCAATCTGTCAATCCTTCCAGTGTCCGGGCCTGGTGAGGTTTCCCGTGTTGAGTCAAATTAAGCCGCAGGCCCCACTCCTGGTGGTGCCCTTCCGTCAATTCCTTTAAGTGCGCCGATGGAGAAGGTTGTCTCTGGAACAGCTCCGCTGGCTTACCGTGTGGATACTCTACGACGACTATCTGGCTATTTAATAAGGTTTTTCTGGTTTTGTAATTTGGAAGATATAATTAGTGGTTGTGATTAGAAGACCTGGCTATGGACTGGACAACGAATTTTAGTGCAATTTAGTGCAATTAACAGTGATTAGTGAATAAATATATTATCTTTGGTGAACAATGAGGTTTGGCGCTAAGCTATACCACAAGACAATGAATCAGTTTCTTCTTCGATTTCATATTTAATTGCATTAATGATATTTAAGGAAAATATTATTTAGTGTTATTGACTGTCTTGTGAAAGTTAAAATTTAATTACTAACTATAGAACTTTGATAATTTAGGATTTATTAATATCTGGAGTGGAGTGCTTTCAATGTGCATTTAAGTATTGGCGGGAAATCCTCTTGTCATTATCAAAAGTGTGAGTTATTATAAATGGACAAGAAATTACCATTGAACTGTAGTGAAGAAAGTTATTTAATACTAAACACATATTTAATAACTTTAATATTAACAGTGGTAAAGTGAAAAAGTTGATTCCATAACATTAAATATTAGGCTGTGAGAGAATTGGCGGGAAAGTATTGAAGTGACATTTTCTTAAATGCAATTAACCTAGATATTATAATATGAAAACCAGTGATTAATTTAATCATGTGTATAGTTTGGTGGATCGAATTACTTTCCTTGTTCATCATTATGAGTGCAGTTAGTGCCTGTGACGATAATAATAGTGATAGCCAAGAAGAACTAATAGACGTTTATTTGTTTCCGATAGAAAAATTTGAGTGCTCTAAACATCCCGAATTATTATTTTTAAATAAAAGAAAATTCTACACTCATTTAGAGACAGTGCATGCAGGTCTATTTGTATTTAAGTGTAAAGTTTGTGAAAGTACATTCAAAAAAACACATGCGGCGGACTGCCATATTCCAAAGTGTAGTGGCCCCAAAGTTAAGGGGGATTTCAAATGTCAATGGTGTGGACAATTTTTTAAAAATCAGGGAGCTCTAGGGACACATCAGTCTAAAAGACATCCTAGACAATGGCAGCAACTGAAATTGGACAAAGAAAAGAAGAGACAAGAAGGTAAAAAATGGCAGGACGACGAGGTCGAGAAATTTATAGAAGTAGCCCTTGAAAATAAAGGTAAACAAAATATAAATGAATTGATTCATGCCTATTTTCCTAACAAAACTTTAGAAGACATCAGAAATAAAAAACATCGTCTGGTGCAGCAAGGAAAATTACCTAGATCCGTTACACAGAGCAGAACTACTTCCATAACGACAATAGATGATGAAGAAGCTTCATTGTTGAGTGAGGAGGGTGCTAATTCTATGGAATGTACGTTAGTTTATAAATGGGAAGAAGTGTTTACTAGTCCGGAAGATCATCAAGAACATATAGTGCAAGTAGAAGAGGGATCACCTGAAGAGGACTTAAATTCCCAGGGAACAAAACCAGTAAGTAAACCGGATAACAACAACATTTTTATCAGTGATGAGGTAAATCTCATTAAAGACTATAATGAAGTGAGAAAACTAATCATTCAAGAACTTAAAGGTGTCGTGGATACTGAAATAGACTTTGATAATAAAACTACTTATGAACTGTTTAATGATTTAATTGTAAAAATTTTAGCTAATACAGAGGCCTGTATCTTAAAGTGTAATTCGGAATGTAGAGATAACCTAGCTTTAGAATTTGAGAGTAAAATTATAGAACTTCAAAATTTAGTTAGTTTGAAAGAAGGCGAACTAAGTAAGGTTATATTAGAGTTAGAGAGTAATGAAAAGAATTTGTCTAAAGAGAAGGAATGGGTAAACGAACTTCAAGCTATTAATGAAAAGATTCAAAAAGAATTGGAGTTACGGGAAAGAGAGATCTCAGTGCTGAAGATCCAGAGTCAAAAATTAAAGGCTCGTTTATATGAAGCTGAAGATGAAAGTTCTAAAATTAGGGATAATTGGAATGTAAGAGTTAAGGAAATTTTAAATAAGAAAAATGAAGAGGAGAAAACTCTCCTAAAAAGAATAAAAGAACTGGAATGTCGTTGCAAAGAACTTGATAAACTAAACACGAATACTGGAAATTTAAAACAAAATAAGAATATAAGTGAAAGTAATCAAAAAGTTGATATGGGAGTCAGCACTGAGATTACTTTCCCTATTAATGAAGAAATAATAGGTCCTTTACATGATGTTCACAATCAAGGTGTCTCAACTATTTTTAGTAATAATGATGAAAATTTTTATGTATCTAATGAGGATAATGTATTCAAAAATGTAGTTAGTGGTACCAGTGAATTATCACTTGATGTTGAAATAGCAACGATAAATTTTGAAAATCTGGTTACGGAAATAATCTCTGATAAAGAACCTATAAATAGTAATTTTTCACCATCTGATCCACAAACGATGAATGATATAAGAGAGTATTGTCATTCCCTAACTTGTATTGAGTTACATAACAAGTATCAGGTTTTAGATAATGATTTACAGAGTCTTATTGATAGCAGTACTGTAGATATTAACAGAATAGATATTGTGTATCAAAATCTACTATCTTGCTTGGGCAAGAAACAGACTTGGAATGAACCAAATATTGATATAGGTAAAATAAACAGAGCCAAAACCATAACTAGTAAAAATAAATATAGAAATGTACAAGAAATGTTCCATAACCACCCTGATAAGCTTGCTAAATTTATCTTTGAAGACAGGTTAAATATAGATGGGAATGAGACAGGGGAATTAAATTCGGAAGATATATTTAAATGTTATAGCAAATTATGGGGAGTCAAAGGGGATTGTAAAATTAATTTCTATGAGGACAAGATTGATGAAGAAAAACTAGACATATTAAAAAATCCAATTACTATACAGGAGGTATCGAATAGAATTAGAAGGATTAATAATAGCTCTGGTGTTGGCCCGGATAAGGTATCTAAAAAGGACATTAATAACAGACAGATGTTGTATATTCTTTGTAAGTTATATAACTTGATACTTTGTACCGGATTAGTGCCAAAATGCTGGAAGAATAACCGTACCACCCTTATACCTAAACCAGGGAGGAAGTTAGATGATGTAGCAAACTGGCGTCCAATCACAGTCTCCTCAATAATATGCAGAATATTTTCAGGGATCATCGAACAGAGGTTAAGTAAAGTAATTAACTTACATCCTAGTCAAAAAGGTTTTATTAAAGAAAATAATACGCTAGTCAACTGCTTTTCACTGGATACCCTACTAAAGCTAGGTAAGAAATATAATAGTTGTTATGGGGTTTTAATAGATATCCACAAAGCATTCGACACTATACCACATTCTGCTATAACCAGTGCTTTAAAAAGTAGAGGTCTTCCATCAAATTATATTCAGTTAATTGATGCATATTATAGTAATAACGTAACACAATTTAGTGGCACTGATGTGACTTTAAAAGTGAAAAGAGGTGTCAGACAGGGAGACCCATTGAGTCCATTACTATTTAATATAGTAATGGACACAATTATTAGAACACTGTATTCAACAGACTTAGGTTATGAATTAAATGGTAGTAAAGCTCCGGTTTTTGCTTACGCCGATGATATGGTCTTAGTGACCAATCATCATAAAAATCTTCAGATATTGTTAGAAAATTTTAATAGTCTGATCCAAAAAACTGGCATGGAAATTTCTGTCAGCAAGTGTATCTGTTTTGGCATAGAACCTAAGGGTCGTACTTGGTTATGCCCACCTTTTACCCTTACTTTGGACAACCAACTTATTAAAAGAGTAGAAGTAGATGAAGACTTCAGATATTTAGGTTGTAAATACACTATCAAATCAGGGATTGAAAATAAATATCATTTAGAGTGTTTAGAAAATGTATTAGATAGAATTTCTCATCTTCCTTTGAAGCCTAGGCAAAAAATTATACTTCTACAGACATATATTTTACCTAAATTTTTTTATATCTGGATAGCCAGTTTTACCTGTCACACCTTTCTTTTACAAATTGACGCTACTATTAGAAACTTTTTAAAAAAATGGCTACACTTACAGCAATCTACAGCCGATGGCTTTTTTTATTCTAGAAAAAGAGATGGGGGTCTAGGGTTTCCCAATATTCATAACATTATATCTTTGGCTCAGTTAAAACTTGTTCGTTCCCTTAGGAAACTTGAAAATGATGAATTTTTTAAAATTGTAATACTACAAAGTAATCTAAACTCAGTGGAAGATAGGCTACTGGATAGACTGGGAATCCCTAGACCTTACAATTTATCTGTCTTGATTGAAAAAAAGGTATTACTTAAAGATGATTGGTTTAATAAATGGGAGGCGAAAGAAAGCCAAGGTAAAGGTATTAAATATTTTAAGAACAACCCAATTACTAACAATTTTTTGTACCAGGAGACATTGCCTGACAACAGATTTATAGATGCTGTAAAATTACGTACGAATACATATGGGGTACGTGTAGCTCTGGCTAGAGCTAATCCTAATACCAATAAAGAATGTAGAGCTTGTCATGAACCCCTGGAAACTTTAGGTCATGTAATTGGTCGTTGTATTATGCACGCCCCCAGAAGAATTAATAGACACAATAGAATTGTAGATATTATAAGAAATCATATGGTAATAAACAACTTCAGAGTAGCGCATGAACCTGTAATTAAATATAACGACATAATCTACAAACCTGATTTAATTCTAGAAAAGGGTGAAACTAGAATAATAGTAGATGCCACTATTCGATTTGAAGAAGGTGATATGGAAATAAATGCATTAAATGAAAAAACTAAAAAATATGAAATTTTAAAAAACTTTTTTACAGATGGTAAAAAGTTTGAGATATTACCTGTCATTATTGGATCCAGAGGAGCTGCTACAAAATCATTCATGAGTTTTTGTAAAAGATTCACTGTACCTAAGTTTATCCAGAAACGGATAATAAACCTAACATTGAAGTCCAGTCTGGAAATTTTAAATGCACACCTGGACTATCAGGGTTAACTAGAGAAAAAATTGGTTAAAAAATGAGTGAGATGAATGTACTTTAAAGAAAAAAAAAAGGACAAAAAAAAAAAAATTCAATAAGATTAAGGAATCCATGCTTTGTAATTTTATTTAATTCCTATGAAAGTTTTAGAATTGGTGTATCTTTAATCTTTAATTTTATTTTTATTTTTATTTTTTTGAATTTTGTATTTAGAATCTATGGAATTTTTTTACTCAGTACTTTCCTCTTTTATTCCCTCTCTGTTGAATTATACATATATTTATGCTATTTATCACTTATGTTATCTGTGTTTTAATGAGATTAAGCAACTACAAATACTCCTTGTATTTAATTACTATGTTCTTGTGAGGTATTTTATTTTGTTATTGCATTATATATATATATCTTACTCTACTGACTCTATATTCAGCAATATAACTCTTTTTATGTTTTTTTATTTTTTTTTTTAAATTCAATGTATTGACTCTATATTCAACAATATAACTCTTTTTATGTTATTTTGTTTGTCACTACTGTATTTTTGTATTTTATCTTAATTTTTTTACTATTATGTATTTTTTAAGTATTTTATGTATTTGATATCATAATAGTTTTAGTTGTTGTAATGAACTATGGTAAAATGATATAGAAGTTGGAAATATATGTAAATGATATAACTGATAAAAAGAAGAGAGTGGAAAAAATAATATATAGAAAAGGAAAGTGAGAAATGCAGAAAAGAGAAACATATATAGCAAAAAAAAAGGGAAAAAAAATGATTATAATGAGGTATTCTGTTATAATCTTTTGATTATTGTTATTGTATTACTTTTTTAATTTTTTTAATTTTTTAACTTGTATGCATTCCTTTAAATATGTTATTTACATATTATGTTCTGCTACCCTATAAGATCTTGTAAAACATATTGTAATTATAATTATCCTTGAAATAAAGAATAAAATGATGCGGGGGGATGCCCAGGGAACCCAGGTCGGCAATTATGAGCACTAATTATGATCAAATTCGACAATTATTAGTAAAAGTCAGCAATTATGAGCACCCAGGGGACCCAGGTCGGCAATTATGAGCACTAGTCATGAGCAAAGTCGCCAATTATGAGCAAAAGTCGGCAATTATGAGCGCCTTTTTTTAGGGGGGGGGAAAAAAATTAAAAAAAAAAGAGAGAGAAAAGAATCCTAAGATTCTAGGCAATTAAGCCTGGGAGGGTGGTGGTGTATACCCGAACTAAATCCCCTCAGGTTTGTAACATCATAGTTACGCCCCCTTGGGTCAATAACTCCCTGCATGTAGCCCAGCCCCACCTGGACTCATGCGGGGAGTTCTTCGCCCTTTAGTCGGGTAGGGGGGTGCGGGTGCGCTCCCTTGGATTCCCGGGTGGGGCCGACAATCCTTGACAGTTTCCCCGCGCCCTCCTCATCCGACAGGACGGTTGCCTAAACGGGTGCATGTAGGTCTCCACCTGTGTCTTCACCGGGTGGTGGCTTCTTCTTCGCCATTTCGGCCTAGTTTGTCACCTGTATGACAAACCTTCCCTGGACATCTCCCCGGAATGGGGCTGGGACCTGAAAAGAGAAACAACCTATCTAAGGTGCAGGTGTGATGAGTAAGGAAAGGGTTAATTAAAAAGGAACTAAAAGGTGGCCTAAAAATTAAAGAAATTAATATAATGGTGCTAGTGAATAATAATGTTAGTACTAAGGTGCTGTGCGCTATAACCAAGGATAGGCCATAACACAATGAAATAAATAAAATTGTGCACCTAGCTATAGATATAAAAGGCCCCCGTTGGTAGTGAGCACGTTAGGCACGCTACCATCGGGGGTTGCTACCCATTTTGTTAATCTCACCTCAAGGGGAGCACTCGGACTTTGCCTATAGCACCCCTTGAGGTGAGTCCCAGCTCCGACGACGAGGACGTAGGGTAGCACCGGAGCCACTTGTGACATTTATAGAATGCTTGTATATTTCGTCAATATGTATGTATTATTTAAAATTTGTTTAATAAAGATAAAAACGGGGTTAGAGGTTCGAAGATAGAACTATGAATCATTACCCATATGGGGAATGCTTTTTGCTTTGATATTCAGCTTTGCAACCATACTTCCCCCGGAACCCAAAAGCTTTGGTTTCCCGGAAGCCGCCCGCCGAGTCATTGGAGGAACTTCGGCGGATTGCTGGCTGGCATCGTTTATGGTTAGAACTAGGGCGGTATCTGATCGCCTTCGAACCTCTAACTTTCGTTCTTGATTAATGAAAACATTCTTGGCAAATGCTTTCGCATCGGTTAGTCTTGCGACGATCCAAGAATTTCACCTCTAACGTCGCAATACTAATGCCCCCGTCTGTCCCTATTAATCATTACCTCGAGTTCCGAAAACCAACAAAATAGAACCGAGGTCCTATTCCATTATTCCATGCACCGAACATTCAGGCGACACGGCCTGCTTTGAGCACTCTAATTTGTTCAAAGTAAACGTGCCGGCCAATCAAGACACTCAATGAAGAGCACCGAGAAAGGAAAAACCGGCAGGACGTCCGGAACGATCAGTTAAACGCCGGGCGGCGAACCGATCGTCCGAGACCCAGATCCAACTACGAGCTTTTTAACCGCAACAACTTTAATATACGCTATCGGAGCTGGAATTACCGCGGCGGCTGGCACCAGACTTGCCCTCCGATAGATTCTCATTAAAGGATTTAAAGTGTATTCATTCCGATTACGGGGCCTCGGATGAGTCCCGTATCGTTATTTTTCGTCACTACCTCCCCGTGCCGGGAGTGGGTAATTTGCGCGCCTGCTGCCTTCCTTGGATGTGGTAGCCGTTTCTCAGGCTCCCTCTCCGGAATCGAACCCTGATTCCCCGTTACCCGTAACAACCATGGTAGGCGCAGAACCTACCATCGACAGTTGATAAGGCAGACATTTGAAAGATGCGTCGCCGGTACAGAGACCGTGCGATCAGCCCAAAGTTATTCAGAGTCACCAAGGTTTCGGACGGACGAACCGACCGATTGGTTTTAATCTAATAAAAGCATCCCTTCCATTGCTGGGCGGGATTCTAGTTGCATGTATTAGCTCTAGAATTACCACAGTTATCCAAGTAGGATAGGTACGATCTAAGGAACCATAACTGATTTAATGAGCCATTCGCGGTTTCACCTTGTTTTGGCTTGCACTGAGACATGCATGGCTTAATCTTTGAGACAAGCATATGACTACTGGCAGGATCAACCAGGGAATTGACCGACTAAAAAGCCGGAAAGTGTTGGACACAACCAACACAGCGTTCTAACAAAGGATAGGAAAGCTACACCCGACCAAGCATTTTAGACTTCTGTTCCGCTGGAATAAGCCTACTCTTGCGGTGACTAGCTCCCGTTAATACTGGCCGTGTGACAGCCGCCAAGAGCATATTAGACTCCCAATCCAATGGAACAAGCCTACTTGTATCCTTGGGTTACAACAGCTTCCTTCCACACTTTGCCGGTACATCCGACAGAGCAATTTTAAAGACTCCTCTTCCGCCAGAATAAGCCTACCTTTGTGGGGCCTGGCTCCCGTTAGAACTGGCCGTAAGGGTACCCACAAAAGCACATTTAGACTCCTCCTCCAGCGAAATAAGTCTACTCATGTCCTACGGATGACTGTGGCTTCCGTTTACATATAGCCGTTCACCCGACACAGCAAATTTTAAAGACTCCTTTTTCCACCGGAATAAGCCTACTTTTGTGGGGCCTGGCTCCCGTTAGAACTGGCCGTAAGGGTACCCACAAAAGCACATTTAGACTCCTGCTCCAGTGAAATATAAGTCTACTAGTGTCCTTGGATGACAGTGGCTTCCGTTCGACAAGTGATACACGCTCAAACTGGCGATGAGTCTATCCCGTCCTTAACTTAAGGAAAATCGGTACTTAAATGCCACATGGAGAATAAAAAGTCACTTACAAAAAACAATGCTCCGCATAAGCCTTTGTAAGCTAGAAAGGACATGCTATCTGGCCTCATTCTCAAGAAGGACAAGTAAGCTCCCGTCAACTGGCCCAAACTCTAAAGCGAGGACAGCCCGTTCAAAGTCAATCGGCATCCCTCCTTAAGAGTACAAAACGGCTCACTTCTTAACCACACTGGCTCTTGCTCCTTCAAGTGAAATCTGGCTCCCTTCACTCTGGCATTATCTTTACACATAAATCGGACTCCTCCGATTTAACCGGTGAACCTAACCCGGGAACTAAGGAAACTGGGAATAAAGACTCAGAGGCCCAATTACCTTGTTCGCCAGCCAGCCTTGCGCCGGCCCAGGCTAGAGACTTTCTCCAACAATCCCTGTTGAGCCCGAAGGATCCTAAGACCACTCGTGTGTACAAAACTCAGAGGCCCAATTACCTTGTTCGCCAGCCAGCCTTGCGCCGGCCCAGGCTAGAGAATTGCATGGACACGAGAAACTCTCAGGACTCTTCTTTGTGGCTCCTCCCGGAATTAAGGAAACTCCGAAATGCAAAACTCAGAGGCCCAATTACCTTGTTCGCCAGCCAGCCTTGCGCCGGCCCAGGCTAGAGAATTGCACGGATTATTCCTGTTCACCCTAAACGCATCTGAGACACCTCGTGTGTATGAAACCCAGAGGCCCAATTACCTTGTTCGCCAGCCAGCCTTGCGCCGGCCCAGGCTAGGGAATCACATTGACACGAGAAAGATCTCGTCAGCGGTTTGTAGCGTGCAGAAACTGCTCCCGTTTGAACTGACAATCCCGACAGAGCAATATTAAAGACTTCTGGTCCATTGAAATAAAGCCTACTTTTGCGAGCCTTGCTCCCGTTAGGACTGGCCGTATGGCTGTGCACAAAAGCATATTAGACTCCTGCCTCAATGGAATTAGTCTACTCCTGTCCTTAAACGGATGACAGTTCTTCAAGCATAGCATGCTACCTTCCGCAACTTACAGGCGCGGAAATGCTGTGGAAACGAGGAGACAAGTCCTCACAAAGGTTTCATGGCCGGTCACCCGACACAGCAAATTTTAAAGACTCCTTCTCATCCGGAGTAAGCCTACTCTCGTGGGGCCTGGCTCCCGTTAGAACTGGCCGTAAGGTTGCCCACAAAAGCACGTTTAGACTTCTGCTCCAGTGAAATAAGTCTACTTGTGTCCTACGGATGACTGTGGCTTCCGTTCAAATATAGCCGTTCACCCGACACAGCAAATTTTAAAGACTTCTTCTCCACCGGAATAAGCCTACTCTTGTGGGGCCTGGCTCCCGTTAGAACTGGCCGTAAGGTTGCCCACAAAAGCACATTTAGACTCCTGCTCCAGTGAAATAAGTCTACTCGTGTCCTACGGATGACTGTGGCTTCCGTTCAAATATAGCCGTTCACCCGACACAGCAAATTTTAAAGACTCCTTCTCCACCGGAATAAGCCTACTCTTGTGGGGCCTGGCTCCCGTTAGAACTGGCCGTAAGGTTGCCCACAAAAGCACATTTAGACTCCTGCTCCAGTGAAATAAGTCTACTCGTGTCCTACGGATGACTGTGGCTTCCGTTCAAATATAGCCGTTCACCCGACACAGCAAATTTTAAAGACTCCTTCTCCACCGGAATAAGCCTACTCTTGTGGGGCCTGGCTCCCGTTAGAACTGGCCGTAAGGTTGCCCACAAAAGCACATTTAGACTCCTGCTCCAGTGAAATAAGTCTACTCGTGTCCTACGGATGACTGTGGCTTCCGTTCAAATATAGCCGTTCACCCGACACAGCAAATTTTAAAGACTCCTTCTCCACCGGAATAAGCCTACTCTTGTGGGGCCTGGCTCCCGTTAGAACTGGCCGTAAGGTTGCCCACAAAAGCACATTTAGACTCCTGCTCCAGTGAAATAAGTCTACTCGTGTCCTACGGATGACTGTGGCTTCCGTTCACCCGACAGAGCAAATATTAAAAGACTTCTCATCCACCAGAATAAGCCTACTCTCGTGGGGCCTCGCACACGTTAGAACTGGCCGTATGGCTACCCACAAAAGCACATTTAGGCTCCTGCTCCAGTGATATAAGTCTTACTCGTGTCCTCTGGGTGTGACAGTAGCTTCCGTTCAAGTATTCTTCGCATTCAGCAACCGCACAAAGCGGCATCGGCCAGAAGTCAATTGCCCGAAGGCGTGATCGACAGGCTAGGCCTCGGGTTAAGAAGGATTGTCTCCTTCCCGTAAACGACAGGTACTTCCGTATGAGAGCCTACCTCACACATTCCCCATCGCCACGTGCCCTCTTAGAAACAGCCGTCCGACCAAGGTTTCTGACATTCTTTGTCAAAATACGAGGAAGTCTTTGGACAACATTAGGCGTGCTGGCAAACCCGCACTGCATGCCCTTTCATAGGTCCGCCCATGGACGCACATTTCTATGAAGCATTCCTCCCAGGCAGCAACAGGGTTTGCAACCTCCTCTACACCTTGACCGGCTAGGACGCCCGTGAATAGCATCCCAGGGTTCTTGCCTGCGGCTGATAAAATTCCTTTTGAGCCTACACTACCATCCGCCGATATTAGTCCGCCTTCAAAATTAACCAACATCAACAGCGATAGTGCGTTTAGACTCCCATAAAGAAACCAACCAGCCTGTGGCTTCCCTTCCCAATTTAGCCATTTCCGCCTCCTGCGAAGACTAGCTTTCTGTCTGTGGCCAGAAGTCAAGATTTCTCGACAGACTAGGCCGCGGAGAGAAAAAAGTAAGCCTCATTTAGAAAGCAATACCATTAGCGGTCTCTCCAACCTCCGTGAACAATTTAAAGGGAATGTTTATATAGGAGGCTTGTTCACTACCCTACCTCCTATAGTGTAGAGATTCCTCTCGATACTACACCTGTCTTGAAATTGCCGGCGTTGCGCAGCCTCGTTTTGACCATGACGGCGAATGCAGCCACGGTTGCCGTATACATCCCACGCAAGGGTGGGAAAACGTGATTTGACATCCAGTATATATATAAACCGTTACAGAATACGACACTCAAAACTTAACAACTTTTACACTCTCCTAACTTCTGGGAACAAATTGAAAGTATAAGCCAGCCTAACCTAACCTAAGTATATAGCAGGATTGCCCACTACCATACCTCCTATAGTGATGAGATTCCTCTCGATCGGACACCAGTCACGAAAATCACGGAATCTCAAAAATGACGGCAAACGAAGCCACAGTTGCCGCCATACTCAAAGGTTATGCTGGGTAAAAAGTTCTCTACGAAAAGGGCTGCTTTTCGCGCTCGGGTTACAAAATTAATGTAAAGAACAATCCAAAAACATGAATTAGGTCAAACTCATGTTAATTACAACCTCATAGAACAATTTCAAGCCAGGACTTAACAAAGTGTAAACGGGGCTGCTTCTGTACCCTAATCCCTATAATGTAGCGATTCCTCTCGATTGCACACCAGTCACGAAAAATCACAGAATGTCAAAAATGACGGCAAACGAAGCCACGGTTGCCGTCATATTCTAACGTTATGCTGGGTGAAAAGTCGCCAACAACAATGTTCACAGTTCCCGTCAGATTGCCCACTGTTCCCGAAATGTGGTTCATACATGCTGTCAACATGTTCAGGAAACCCCTCAGAGCGTTCAAAGTTGCACACACAATGCTTAATAGTTCCACTCAAATAGCTCACAGTTGCCGTCAGAATCCTCACAGTAGACGTCAAATTGCTCACACTTGCCGTCAGAGTGCTCATAGTTGCCGACTTTTCATTCATAGTCCCCGACATAAAAGTTTATAGTTCCCGACTAATGGCTCACAGTTGCCGTCAGAATCGTCACAAAAGGCGTCACAATGCTCACACTTGCCGTCAAAGCGCTCATAGTTGCCGACTATGTGTTCATAATTGCGGACATAGGCCTCACAGTTGCCGTCAAAACGCTCATAGTTGCCGAATTTTCGTTGATAATTCCGGACAATGGGCTCATAGTTAATCACATACTGGTTGGTGCTCATCTTCAAAATAAACACAGTTGCCTTCAGACTGTTCACACGTAATTTCAAAATGCTCACACTCGCTTACACGATGCTCATAGTTGCCGACTTTTAATTCATAATGCTGATAATGTAAGTTAAAGGGTTCATGGTTGCTCTCAAAAGTTTCACAGTTGCGGTCAGATTTTTCACAAAAGCCGTCATAATGCTCACATTAAAAAAAAAGTGCTCATAGTTGCCGACCAAGGCCTCACAGTTGCCGTCAAAACGCTCATAGTTGCCGACTTTTCGTTCATAATTGCCGACCAAGGCCTCACAATTGCCGTCGAAACGTTCATAGTTGCCGACTATTCGTTCATAATTGCCGACCAATGCCTCACAGTTGCCGTCAAAACGCTCATAGTTGCCGACTTTTCGTTCATAATTGCGTACAAAGGGCTCATAGTTGCCTACTTAATGGTTCCAGCTCATCTTCAAAATACTCATAATTGCCTTCAGAATGTTCACACGTAGTTTCAAAATGCTCACATTCGCTTCCACGATGCTCATAGTTGCCGACTTTTCATTCATAATATCTAACATACTCCTGATAGTGTAAGTTAAATGGTTCATGGTTGCTATCAAAAGGCTCACAGTTGCCGTCACATTATTTGCACAAGCCGTCAGAATGCTCACATTAAGAAAAAAAGTGCTCATAGTTGGCGACCATTCGTTCATAATTGCCGACCAAGGCCTCACAGTTGCCATCAAAACGCTCATAGTTGGCGACTTTTCGTTCATAATTGCCGACCAAGGCCTCACAGTTGCCGTCAAAACGCTCATAGTTGCCGACCATTCGTTCATAATTGCCGACCAAGGCCTCACAGTTGCCGTCAAAACGCTCATAGTTGCCGACTATTCGTTCATAATTGCCGACGAAAGCCTCACAGTTGCCGTCAAAACGTTCATAGTTGCCGACTATTCGTTCATAATTGCCGACCAAAGCCTCACAGTTGCCGTCAAAACGCTCATAGTTGCCGACTTTTCGTTCATAATTGCCGACGAAAGCCTCACAGTTGCCGTCAAAACGTTCATAGTTGCCGACTATTCGTTCATAATTGCCGACCAAGGCCTCACAGTTGCCGTCAAAACGTTCATAGTTGCCGACTTTTCCTTCATAATTGCGTACAAAGGGCTCATAGTTGCCTACTTAATGGTTCCAGCTCATCTTCAAAATACTCATAGTTGCCTTCAGAATGTTCACACGTAGTTTCAAAATGCTCACATTCGCTTCCACGATGCTCATAGTTGCCGACTTTTCATTCATAATATCTAACATACTGCTGATAGTGTAAGTTAAATGGATCATGGTTGCTATCAAAAGGCTCACAGTTCCCGTCACATTATTTGCACAAGCCGTCAGAATGCTCACATTAAGAAAAAAAGTGCTCATAGTTGCCGACCATTCGTTCATAATTGCCGACCAAGGCCTCACAGTTGCCGTCAAAACGCTCATAGTTGCCGACTTTTCGTTCATAATTGCGTACAAAGGGCTCATAGTTGCCTACATAATGTTTCGTGCTTATCTTCAAAATACTCACAGTTGCCTTCAGAATGTTCACACGTACTTTCAAAAAGCACACACTCGCTCCCACGATGGTCATAGTTGCCGACTTTTTATTCATAATGCTGATAGTGTAAGTTACATGGTTGATGGTTGCTGTCAAAAGTCTCATAGTTGCGGTCAGATTCTTGACACAAGCCGTCACAATGCTCACATTCAAAAAAAAAAAGGGCTCATAGTTGCCGACTATTTGCTCATAATTGCCGACCAACTCCTCACTGTTGCCGTCAAAACGCTCATAGTTGCCGACTTTTCGTTCATAATTGCGTACAAAGGGCTCATAGTTGCCTACTTAATGGTCCCAGCTCATCTTCAAAATACTCATAGTTGCCTTCAGAATGTTCACACGTAGTTTCAAAATGCTCACATTCGCTTCCACGATGCTCATAGTTGCCGACTTTTCATTCATAATATCTAACATACTGCTGATTGTGTAACTTAAGTGGTTCATGGTTGGTGTCAGAAGCCTCACAATTTCTGTCACAATGCTCACGCAAAACGTAAGAATTCTCACATTAAAAAAAAAAGTGCTCATAGTTGCCGACTATTCGTTCATAATTGCCGACCAAGGCCTCACAGTTGCCGTCAAAACGCTCATAGTTGCCGACTTTTTGTTCATAATTGCGTACAAAGGGCTCATAGTTGCCTACATAATGGTTCGTGCTCATCTTCAAAATACTCACAGTTGCCTTCAGAATGTTCAAACGTAATTTCAAAATGCTCACACTCGCTTCCATGATGCTCATAGTTGCTGACTTTTCATTCATAATATCTAACATATTGCTGATAGTGTAAGTTAAATGGTTGATGGTTGCTGTCAAAAGTCTCATAGTTGCGGTCAGATTCTTGACACAAGCCGTCAGAATGCTCACATTCAAAAAAAAAAAGTGCTCATAGTTGCCGACTATTTGCTCATAATTGCCGACCAACTCCTCACAGTTGCCGTCAAAACGCTCATAGTTGCCGACTTTTCGTTCATAATTGCGTACAAAGGGCTAATAGTTGCCTACATAATGTTTCGTGCTTATCTTCAAAATACTCACAGTTGCCTTCAGAATGTTCACACGTACTTTCAAAAAGCTCACACTCGCTCCCACGATGGTCATAGTTGCCGACTTTTTATTCATAATGCTGATAGTGTAAGTTACATGGTTGATGGTTGCTGTCAAAAGTCTCATAGTTGCGGTCAGATTCTTGACACAAGCCGTCAGAATGCTCACATTCAAAAAAAAAAAAGTGCTCATAGTTGCCGACTATTTGCTCATAATTGCCGACCAACTCCTCACAGTTGCCGTCAAAACGCTCATAGTTGCCGACATTTCGTTCATAATTGCGGACAAAGGGCTCATAGTTGCCTACATACTGATTCGTGCTCATCCTAAAAATACTCACAGTTGCCTTCAGAATGTTCACACGTAGTTTCAAAATGCTCACACTCTCTTACACAATGCTCATAGTTGCCGACTTTTCATTCATAATGCTGATAGTGTAAGTTAAATGGTTCACAGTTGCTGTGAAAAGTCTCACAGTTGCGGCCAGGTTCTTCAGACAAGCCGTGATAATCCTCACATTAGAAAAAAAAATGTGCTCATAGTTGCCGACCATTCGTTCATAATTGCCGACCAAGGCCTCACAGTTGCTGTCAAAACGCTCATAGTTGCCGACTACATGTTTATAATTGCCGACCAACGCCTCACAGTTGCCGTCAAAACGCTCATAGTTGCCGACTTTTTGTTCATAATTGCGGACAAAGGGCTCATAGTTTCCTACATAATGTTTCATGCTCATCCTCAGAATACACACAGCTGCCTTCAGAATGTTCACGCGTACTTTAAAAATGCTCACACTCGCTTCCACGATGCTCATAGTTGCCGACTTTTCATTCATAATATCTAACATACTGCTGATAGTGTAACTTAAATGGTTCACGGTTGGTGTCAAAAGCCTCACAGTTTCTGTCACAATGCTCACGCAAAACGTGATAATTCTCACATTAAAAAAAAAGTGCTCATAGTTGCCGACTATTCGTTCATAATTGCCGACCAAGGCCTCACAGTTGCCGTCAAAACGTTCATAGTTGCCGACTTTTCGTTCATAATTGCGGACAAAGGGCTCATATTTGCCTACATATTCGTTCGTGCCCATCTTCAAAATACTTACAGTTGCCTTCAGAATCTTCACACGTACTTTCAAAATGCTCACACTCGTTTCCACGATGCTCATAGTTGCCGACTTTTCATTCATAATATCTAACATACTGCTGATAGTGTAAGTTAAATGGTTCATGGTTGTTGTCGAAAGCCTCACAGTTTCCGTCAGATTCCTCACGCAAGCCGTCAGAATGTTCACATTAAAAAAAAAAAAAGTGCTCATAGTTGCCGACCATTCGTTCATAATTGCCGACCAAGGCCTCACAGTTGCATTCAAAACGCTCATAGTTGCCTAGTTTTCGTTCATAATTGCGGATATGGGGCTCACATTTGAAAACATAATTCTTCATGCTTATCTTGAAAATACTCGCAGTTTGCTCCAGAAAGTTCACACGTGCTTTCAAGGTGCTCACACTGGCTTTCACGCTGCTCATAGTTGCCGACTTTTCGTTCATAGTTGCCGACTTTTTGTTGATAATTGCAGTTATGGGGCTCACAATTGAAAACATAATTCTTCATGCTTATCTTGAAAATACTCGCAGTTTGCTTCAGAATGTTCACACGTGCTTTCAAAGTGCTCACACTAGTTCTCATGATGCTCATAGTTGCCGACTTTTTGTTCATAATTGCCGGCCAAGGCCTCACAGTTGCCGTGAACACGCTCATAGTTGCCGACTTTTCGTTCATAATTTTGGACATGGGCTCACACTTGCCGTCAGATGGTTCACGCTACAGCGGTACTTGGGCAATGAGTATTTCTTTATATGTACTAACATAGGTTAATTTCGAAGAAGAAGTTAGTTAAAAATATAGAATTATCAAATATACAAAAAAAAAAGATATTCATATGTCATAAAATAATAAGGTTTTCAATATCTAGTTGGCAGGCAATCAGATAAATAATACATATATATATATATATATAAAAATGGAGAGAAACCACGTAATGGAAACATTGTTATTTTGATGTGGCTCGTATGTATTATAAGAAAATAAGGAACCAAGGCTACAGCGAATTGTATTTTATCGTTGTAACACTAGCCGTCAAACTGCTCACACTTGCCGTCAAAATTCTTATACATGTCCTCAAAATTTATAAAATTACTAAATGTGGTAAGAAAAAAAAAAGCAACGAAGGCTTTACGTATACGACGCCTTTCACACCCGCAAATTATGAGGCACTTCCTGTAGAGTTATAATGGCCATATTTGACGAAACTGTAGCCTTTCGGGAGTAAGTCACAGGAAAATTTCCAAAAGTGAATATTTCGAATGTTTAGTTGGTCTAAAGGGGCGATGAAGATATTTCCCATGTTATTTAAATGGACGGTTTTGCGGACCTATAATCTGAAATTTTAGGTACTTTTAATAAAACTTTGAAATTCCGTATACTTGTACGTTTTCGTAAGTCTTACCTAGTTGGATATATATTTCCAAGTTTAGCGTGGTTTTATGCGGAACTCAAAAAATTTCCCATGTTATTTCTATGAAACACCTTTGACATCCCAAAATTATTGGGCACTTCCTGTAGGGCTACAATAACTAATTTCGACATGATTGTAGATTGTCGGGACTAACCAACAGGAAAATTGTCAAAAGTGAATATTTTTAACTTTTAAGAGGTCTAAAGAGGAAATGAAGAAATTCCCCATGTTATTTAAATGGGCCTTTATTTAGACTTGTAATCTCAAAGTTTAGTTACTTGTAATTGGAACACAAACGAGAAATTCGGTATTCTTGTACGTTTTCATTAGCGTTACCTAAGTAAATCAGTACAAAGTAAAAATTTTCAACTTTAGAGTGGTTTTATGGGGAATTGAAAAGTCTTTCTCATGTCATTTATATGGGACGTCTTCTGCACGCCAAAATGTTCGGTTAATTGTGGTAGGATTGCAATGATGAAATTTAGCATAATTGTAGGCTTTCCAGACTAAGCTACAGCAAAATTGCCAAAAGTGAATATTTTTAATGTTTAAGGGGTCTAAAGGAGGATGAAGAAATCCCCACGCTATTTAAATAGGCGTTTTCTTGGGATCCAAAATCTTATCTTTTAATTAGTTGAAATAGTAAAGTAAACTTGAAATTCCCTAGAATTGTGAGAATAAGAGGTGCAAGGGCGAAATACCTTCAAAAGGAGGGGCTTTGTGGGCGAAGCCACAAGCTAACCAAACTAAACTTTTGTTTGTCTTTTACCGAAGGTTTGAAAAGTTTTCGACTAAGAGAGGTGTAGCTGTGCACGAAGATGTGTTGACATTGTGCGGAAAAGTGGAAAGAAGAAAAATAGTGATAAGCGAAAAAAAATAATAATAATAACATAAATTTTATTTAATCATATACTTTACTCTTTCAATGGGTGAACAATAATAGAGCATGAAAGTAAATTAGAGTAAATTTATATTTCGCTCACACTTGAGGTCATTTTTATTCGAAACTAAGCTTTTGCACTACTATAAGGAAACTATTCAAAACTGAGAAGTGCAATTTCTACAACAAGTGTACCTGGATATTATGCGTTCGAGTACGTGTAAGGAATTATTGTATCTGCACTTTTCTACAAGAAAAGATACTCTAAATTGTTGTAGAAATTTGAAAATTTGACGGCAAACAGAGCCCACGCTTAACGTGAACACCGCCCGTGAGAGTACATAATTTGATATCTTTTTTTTCTTTTCTTTCATTTTTCTTTCTTTCCATTTTCTTTCTTTTTCTTTTCTTTTTTTTTCTTCTCAACAGAAAGAAAACTAGTGAAACTAGAGAAGAGAAATCTCTACCGAGAATGTACGAAAACATTTTTTTTTTTTTTTTTTATCGAAGTAGGTGGAAGGAATCATCGGATCAAAATGCTCAAAGTTGCCATGAGGATCCTCACACAAGCCGTCAAAATGCTCATAGTTGCCCACAATTCGTTCATAATTGCGGACATAGAGCTCACAGTTACCATGAGAAGGTTCACACTAGCCGTCAAAATCCTCACACTTGCCGTCAAAACGATCATAGTTGCCGACTTTTCGTTCATATTTGCGGATATAGGGCTCATAGTTGAAAACATAATTTTTCATGCTTATCTTCAAAATACTCGCAGTTGGCTTCACAATGTTCACACGTGCTTCCAAAGTGCTCACACTCGCTTTCATGATGCTCATAGTTGCCGACTTTTTGTTCATAATTGCCGACCCAAGGCTCACAGTTGCCATCAAAACGCTCATAGTTGTCGACTTTTCGTTCATAATTGCGGATATAGAGCTCACAATTGAATACATAATTTTTCATGTTTATCTTGAAAATACTAGCAGTTGGCTTCAGAATGTTCACACGTACTTTCAGGGTGCTCACACTTGCCGTCAAAACGCTCATAGTTGCCGACTTTTCGTTCATAATTGCGGACATTGGGGTCAAAGTTGCCGACATTGTAGTTTATGTTTACCTTCCAAATACTCTCCGTTGCCTTGACAATTTTCACACTAACCCTGAAATTGCTAACACTCGCTCTCACAAGGCTCATAGTTGTCGACCTTTCATTCATAATATGAAATATACAGTTGATAGTGTAAGTTAAATGTTTCATGGTTGCTGTCAAAAGGCTCACAGTTGCCGTCAGATTCCTCACTCAAGCCGTCACCATGCTCACATTTACCAATAAAGTGCTCATAGTTGCCGACTATTTGTTCATAATTGCCGACCTATGGCTCACAGTTGCCGTCAAAACGCTCATAGTTGCCGACTTTTCGTTCATATTTGCGAATATAGGGCTCACAATTGAAAACATAATTTTTCATGCTTATCTTCAAAATACTCACAGTTGACTTCAGAATGTTCACAGGTGCTTCCAAAGTGCTCACACTCGCTTTCATGATGCTCATAGTTGCCGACTTTTCGTTCATATTTGCGAATATAGGGCTCACAATTGAAAACATAATTTTTCATGTTTATCTTCAAAATACTCGCATTTGGCTTCAGAATGTTCACAGGTGCTTCCAAAGTGCTCACACTCGCTTTCACGATGCTCATAGTTGCCGACTTTTGTTCATAATTGCCGACCCAGGGCTCACAGTTGCCGTCAAAACGCTCATAGTTGCCGACTTTTCGTTCATATTTGCGAATATAGGGCTCACAATTGAAAACATAATTTTTCATGCTTATCTTCAAAATACTCACAGTTGACTTCAGAATGTTCACAGGTGCTTCCAAAGTGCTCACACTCGCTTTCATGATGCTCATAGTTGCCGACTTTTGTTCATAATTGCCGACCCAGGGCTCACAGTTGCCGTCAAAACGCTCATAGTTGCCGACTTTTCGTTCATAATTGCGGACTTAAGTCTCATAGGTGGCAACATAATGGTTCATGGTTGCCGTCAATATGCCCAAAGTTGAACACGTATCTCCCATGGAAAACTTTAACCGCTTATCGCCATGAGAGCTCAAAATCCAGCCTAAAGTTGAAATTGAACGCTGTCAGCGGAATCAAAACCTGGAGGTTTTTTTTTTTTTTTTTTTTTTTTTTTTACAAAGGAGCGTTCAATGGAATTCCGTAATATGAAATAAACTGAATATTCGTGTGAACGAGCATGAAAATTATGACCTCTTTTATGCGTGTACTTAAGGGATGAGCTAAGTGACTGATGACAGATATGTTGGAATGTGAATGTCGATGAACCGAATAACATATCGTTGTTAATTCACAGGTACAATTGAGACATGATATATCTTTTCAAACGTAGGCATTTTGTAAGCAGCACCGCAAATTTTGTCCGCGAAGACAGGCTTTGCTGTCCGCCAAGATGTGCGGACATTGTGAGGGAAAATGAAAAGAAGAAAAATAGTGATAAAAAGAAAAACAACATAAATTTTATTTCACCATATAGTTTACTCTTTCAATGGGCGACCTATAATAGAGTAAGAAAGTAAATAAGAAGAATTTTACATTTTGCTCACACTTGTGGTCATTTTTATTCCAAATTAAGTTTTTGTACTATTGCAAGAAAACTATTCGTACCCGATTAATTTAATTTCTGCAAGACGTGAACCTACATACTTTACAGGGAAGTTCATAAAAAGAATTGTTGTATCGCCATATATATATAAAACTTTAAAATGTTACAGAAGGTTGAACATTTGACGGCAAACAGAGGCCACACTGACCGTCGAAAACTGCGAACGCAGCCGGCAGGTGTAGAGGAGAACACAAAATCATGTTCTTTCTCAATTGTAAAGAGACCGTAGAAGCTAGAATAGTGAAAGTTCTACACAAGACGTACTTAAACACAGTACATGCGACAACGTACAAACAGTTTGTATATACAAATTACTAACAGAGAAAATTCAGTTTCTCTTTTACCGGAGGGTTAAAATTTTGTCGGCGAAGACAGGTTTCGATTGCCGCAAAGATGTGTGGATACTGTGGTGGAAGGTGAGACGAGGAAAAATATTGATAAAAAGGAAAACAATATAAAATTTATTTAACTATATACTATTCTGCGTCAATGGGTGAACTATAAGAGAGTGAGAATGTAAATTGGAATACCATTACATTTCGCTCACCCTTGTGGTCAAGCTTGTTTGAAATTACGTTTCTACACTATTTTTGGGAAATTATTCAAACCAGAATAGTGCAATTTGCACAGAAAGTGTATGAAAATACTGTGCACGGGAATTGATATAAAGAATTGTAGTAACTCCAATTTTATGAAGGAAAATATACTTCAAATTGGTGCAGAAGGTTGAAAATATTACTGCAAGCACAGACCACACTGGCCGTCAAGGGCTTTGAACGCTACCTGCAAGGATAGATGAGAAATTGAAATCATTTTCTTCCCACTACGAATAGAAAAACCAATAAAACTAGAATAGTAATATTTCTAAACGGAATATATGCAAACACAGTATATCGCAGTAGGTTATTAGGAATTTTTATATTCACATTTACAAAAATGATAAAAATAATAATAATAATAATAATAATAATAATAATAATAAATAATTAAAAAAGTTATTACAGTTCAAAATGTAGCGGAGGGTTGAAAATTTTCCGGCTAAAACGAGGTTTATTGGAAATGAAGATGTGTGGGCATGCACCGTAAAAATAAGACAATCGTTAGAGCAGTGTGTGTGTGTGTGTGGGGGGGATAAACATAGAAATAATGAAAAGAAATCACTAATATCCATTCCAGCTTCAATTAATGAACAATGATGTAGGGAGAGAGCAAACAACAACACTGTTGTTTATTCCTTCACATTCGGAATGACGGTCATCCCAGATTCTGTTTTTCCACTATCTTGACGAAAGATAGATTAGTGACATTACCAGCCTACCTGTACCTAAACACTGTGCATTGAAATATGTATAATATTAGTACTCTCATATTTGCGCAGATAAGGCTCATAGTTGCCGTCAACATGCTCACAGTTGCCGTCAAAATGCTCACACGTGCCGTCAAAATGCTCACACTTGCCGTCACAATTTATAAGGTTTAAAAAATGCGGTAAGAAGTAAAGCAACATAAATGTCACTTAACCAGATACTATTCTGTGCTAATGGGTGAGCAATAACAGAGTAAGAAAGTAAATTGGAAAACTTTTACATTTCGCTCACACTTGTGGTCATGTTTTTTTTTTTTTTTTTTTTTTTTGGTAAATTACGTTCTCCCACTATTTTAACGAAACTATTCAAACCAGAATAGTGCAATTTCTACATGAGGTGTACCTTGATCCCAGCATAATTGTGGGACGTAAATCTTGAAGATTTCATTTAATTTCATTTTTAATAATAATACTAATAATAGTAATAAATATGTGCAAGAAAGTTGAAATTTGGCTTAATACGGGAGGCGAACGACCCAGGCTGTTTGCCGGAATAAAACTTGGATCCCTAACGCCAGAAGCGCATATATTAACGGCTTAGCCACGAGGTGGCTGATACAGAAATAATGCAAATTCCAATATTTTTACTTTTTGCTAATGTTTGAAATTGTTGTTATTGCAAATCACGTTTTTAACAAAACTGTTCTAACTACAAAAGTGAAATTTCAACCCAAACCATGGCAAAGCACTGAAAAGTAAGGAAAAGCATGGCAAAGTAAAGAAATATGTAAAGAATATATATTTAACCGCAGTGACACGGAATATATATAAAAATTCATCCATGGTTTTTCTCACAAACCCAACTCCCCCCCCCCCGAAAGAAAAGATAGGTTTATTGCATCTCTTTGCTCCGGTGCATAATCGTGGCAGATAGGTTAAAATTTCAAGGGACTTCGTGCACACTATAGCAACAGCAAAGTATGTGGGAAGGAACGGCAGAAATCCGATAAAACGCGGTGTTGGCGTGTGCCACCTCGGTAGTGAAAGAATAATTTCTTTCTGTGAACACGAATTTTTCTCAACGAGATTAAATAAATAAATAATTTAATAAAAATTAAATACTTCTAAGGGAAGAACACAGCAAATGAATGACGAGGTAGGTAAAAATTCCAAATGGAAATACAGGGCTGTGAAGTTCAAAAATAAATAAATAAATAAATAAATAAATAAACCATTATCATACTTAAAAATATGTGGTAAAAATTAAAAAGAAAATAAGACCTTTGTTGTACTCTCACGAGAAGATACACACATCGTCTGGAAATTTGAGTCGATAGAAAGCACACAACTGTGATCTAAAACAACCAAATTTAAAACGAAATCACCACATAAGTGTAACCTAATGAAGTTCAACAAAATAAAGCATACAGTAAATTGTGGCGGTGATGGAGGGCGCAGTTACCGTCATGTAAACAAGTCCGTCCACGCTTAAGTTTAACGGGAGCGAGAAGGTAAACCATGTCGGTGATGGATGGCTTAGTTGCCGTCATATAGAGAAACCCCTGTCTATCGTGAGACCCATGTTCCACTTGCTAACACTTTCATGTATGTGAAAACAAGTCAAGATCAGCAAGTGCGAGCGAGTGCGAAAACGTAAAGTCGGCAATTATGAGCAAATGAAAAAAAAAAAAACAGCAATTATGAGCATATGGAATATTCCAAATGGGAGAATTAAATAAATAAAAAGAACATAAAAGTGTGATAAGACACTTGTTGTACTCTCAAGAGGATATATATACATCGTCTGGAAATTACACAACAACTGTGAGCGAAAGTAAGGAAATTAAAAAAAAAAAAAAGAGAACAGCACATAACTGAAAGCAAATGAAGATCAAGAAAAGAAAGCATACGGTAAATTATGGCGGTGATGGAGGGCGCAGTTACCGTCATGTAAACTAATCCGTCCACGCTTAAGTTTAACGGGAGCGAGAAGGTAAACTTTGTCGGTGATGGATGCTTTAGTTGCCGTCATACAGAGGAGCCCCTGCTTATCATGAGACCCATGTTCCCCTTGCTAACACTTTTATGTATGTGTAAAAAAAATAAAGATCGGCAAGTGTGAGCGAGTGGGAAAAGGTAAAGTCGGCAATTATGAGCATATGGAACATTCCACATAAGACACTATATACCTCATCAGGAAAGTACACAACTGTGAGCGAAAACAACCAAATTAAGAAATCAGCACATAAGTGTAAACTAATGAAATTCAACAAAAGAAAGCATACGGTAAATTGTGGCGGTGATGGAGGGCGCAGTTGCCGTCAATTAAACCAGTGCGTGCACGCTTAAGTTTAACGGGAGCGAGAAGGTAAACCATGTCGGTGATGGATGGCTTAGTTGCCGTCATATAGAGGAGCCCGTGCTTATCATGAGACCCATGTTCCCCTTACTAACACTTTTAAGTATGTGAAAAGAAGTAAAGATCGGCAAGTGTGAGCGAGTGGGAAAAGGTGAAGTCGGCAATTATGAGCAAATGAAAAAAAAAGTCGGCAATTATGAGCATATGGAACATTCCACATGAGACACTTGTCGCGCTCTGAAAAGAACATATATATATATATATATATATATATATATATATATATATATATATATATATATATATATACCTCATCTGAAAAGTACACAAGTGTGAGCGTAAACAACCAAATTAAGAAAAAGAAATCACCACATAACTGTAAACTATTGAAATTCAACAAAAGGAAGCATACGGTAAATTGTGGCGGTGATGGAGGGCGCAGTTACCGTCATGTAAACTAGTCCGTCCACGCTTAAGTTTAACGGGAGCGAGAAGGTAAACCTTGTCGGTGATGGATGCTTTAGTTGCCGTCATACAGAGGAGCCCCTGCATATCATGACACCCATGTTGCCCTTGCTAACACTTTTATGTATATGTAAAAAAAATAAAGATCGGCAAGTGTGAGCGAGTGGGAAAAGGTAAAGTCGGCAATTATGAGCAAATGGAAAAAAAAAGTCGGCAATTATGAGCATATGGAACATTCCACATAAGACACTTTTGCACTCTCAAGAGAAGATATATATATTTATACCTCATCAGGAAAGTACACAACTGTGAGCGAAAACAACCAAATTAAGAAATCAGCACATAACAGTAAACTAATGAAAGTCAACATAAGAAAGCATGCGGTAAATTGTGGCGGTGATG
>NC_137459.1:313149416-313151916 GCF_964235325.1 Thermobia domestica
TTCTGTCATTCCATCCGTCCAACTGTCCCCTTGTCGGTTCGTGATCCTCGCATTCTAAGCACCGTACCATCTCGTCCAAGAGATCCTCAGCCTGTTTCCTAAGTACCTCCATTCCTGATGCTTCATTATCTCCCTCCACTTCTGCATAAGGACGCTTGAGTGACGTTTCACACTCATCGTCAGTGGAGTCCTTTCTCATCTGAGTAACTGTTCCGTCAACACCACTGGGGAACAAGTTACACTGGGTGGCTTCATCGATTCCACTTAATAAAGAGCCGGCCAAAGTGGACAGAGTCTCCCTCATCTCACGTAGCTCGAGATTCGAGGCCTCAAGTTGGTCTGTGAGCGCTTGCACATTCATAGTCTTGAGAGCTAACTCAGTCTCAAGCTTCTCCTTATCCCGCTCCAGCTCAGCCAATAGTAAGCTGGTTTCCTCTTGGATGGAACCTTCGCCTACACCTTTACTTTGGATCACCTTCCTAAGATCCTCCTTCTCCCGCTGTAGGCTTTTTATTTGTTCTTGCAATTGCTCACACATCCTACTGTATTTCTGGACCTCTAGGTCCATATCTTCCAAAAGGCTTTCCCTAGCCTCAGATTCCCGTCTGAGGACTCGAACCTCGTGCTCAAGACGTCGAGAGCCATCGTGCTCTTTTTCCATACTTGCTTTGTGTCTGTCCTTATAAACAGCTATGAATTCATCAATCATAGCATCGAATGTTGCTCTCTCCAGCTCCACCCGGTCAATTTTAGGATCAAGGCTGAGGATCTCCTCAATCAACCGATCCCTCCCCCCCCGAAGCTCGCCGATCGATTGAGAGGATGTCTTCGCCTGCGTTAAAAGCCGCTGGCCCCTACCTTTGAGGGTTGAAACCTTTGCTTCCTCCGGAATCAGTCCCTGCTGAATCAGTTTCCGCTTCTTGAGTCTGATCTCGTCAATTGTTCTCCCCTCTAAGGCCTCAGCCGCGAGGAAGTTAACATTGGGGTCTCCCGCATATCTTTTGCAAACCGTAATTAAGGTCGATACTTCTTCACTACTCCAGAAGTGGGCGAAGTCTTCTTCTTCACCTGCTCTCTTCTTATTCCACTCTTCTGGGTGTTTCGATCTGTAATGTTGACCCAGTCCAGCCTTCGTTGCAAAGGACCGCGGGCATGCTCAACAGGTATGCTGTAAATCCTGCTCGATCTTACCCGGGCATTTGGGCAGGTGACACGCGATGGCATTGAATTTCTCCCACACCTTATCACACTTCTGGCAGCGGAAGCCCACTCTATGGTTCTTGAGGTGTTTCCTCAATTCCACCTCAGACGAGAACAACAATCCTGCGTCAAGCGGACACTTCAGCTCTGCAAAGGGGTACACTAAACAAAGGTCCCAATCCTCTTCTTGTTCAATGGAAATGTTGTCTTCGTTACCGGTTCCTTTCCAGACACCCTCTTCTTCCTGACTCCTCCGTCCACTACCTGGAGTCCTCTCCGACCCGCCAGTCCGCTCTATTCTCCTACTTCCTACCGCCGGCGTTCCATTCCTCTTCTCCGACACGTCCATCCTTGAATCGCTTCCAATCCTAATCGGGTTTCTCCTAACCCCCCGTAACGTCCTGGACATCTCCCCGCACGCGGAATCCATCCGAGATGATCCGGCAGGCTCGCTGTTCGTCCTGGTTGGGATCCTTCTTGAATTGGATGTTCTGGCCATCTCCCCCGTCGCCACATCCATTCCAGTCATATCCGGGTATCCATGTCTTCGAACAGATGTTCTGGCTCCGTCTTCCAATGCCACACCTGTTCCTTCTTCTTCCCGTGATCCATTCCATTCCAAATCCTGCTGCGTCTCCTCCACCACTTCTCCATCGAAGACGTCGTCTTCTTCTTCTGGATCACTCTCCATCTCCATCAGGCCAGTGTAAGGAAAAACACATTAAAATCCAGGACAACACCATTCGCACATGACCACAATCCCAAGAGAACCAAAATACAAGACAGTTCACCAACGCACACCTAAAACCAGTCCCCCCACCCAATAAGACCCCTCTTCCCCCTAAAGACGGGAGTTGAGGCTGGGTGAGGTAACCTCGGCCTGCAATTACCGCACACCAAAATCGCTTCTCGAACCTACTAAGATTGTCCAAAAGACCACACACTCTCCCTCCCGAAGAAGAAGCTAGATGACTGGAACACGTCCAACTAAGCCCAGTTAGCCGTGTCCCGGGACTTACCACTGACTAGGATGGTATAATGTCAGTAACAATCTGCCCGGGACTTCGTTTCCAGCCCCCACCTCGTGGAGGTCGGGCCTCTGCAATCTAGATGGAAAATAGCCGCACACTCGCACAACGAACACAGTTCAGATTGCAGAGAGGGGGCCAAAGGCCGAGAAGCGATCTAAGCTAAGAGAGTCATAGTTACTCCCGCCGTTTACCCGCGCTTGCTTGAATTTCTTCACGTTGACATTCAGAGCACTGGGCAGAAATCACATTGCGTCAACACCCGTTAGGGC
>NC_137459.1:313156916-313171916 GCF_964235325.1 Thermobia domestica
GGCGCTAACCGGTTCTGTAAAGATATTCAGATGCTTCATGACTATGACGCTACCCGCAAGGTGGCCGATTCGACGTGTCGGAGTGGGATAAGGGGGCCCTCACTTCGATTACCGCCCCATCCCGGTACGATCTTTGGATGGCAACCATCGATCCGTGCTCCGTCTCCAATACGGGTCACGACGGTATAGGCGGGTATAAAAAAAAAAAGGTAGCCAAATGCCTCGTCATCTAATTAGTGACGCGCATGAATGGATTAACGAGATTCCCACTGTCCCTATCTACTATCTAGCGAAACCACAGCCAAGGGAACGGGCTTGGAAAAATTAGCGGGGAAAGAAGACCCTGTTGAGCTTGACTCTAGTCTGATACTGTAAGGAGACATGAGAGGTGTAGCATAAGTGGGACTACGGCGCCGGGCTACGGCTCGGATGGTATAATGTCAGTAACAATCTGCCCGGGACTTCGTTTCCAGCCCCCACCTCGTGGAGGTCGGGCCTCTGCAATCTAGATGGAAAATAGCCGCACACTCGCACAACGAACACAGTTCAGATTGCAGAGAGGGGGCCAAAGGCCGAGAAGCGATCTAAGCTAAGAGAGTCATAGTTACTCCCGCCGTTTACCCGCGCTTGCTTGAATTTCTTCACGTTGACATTCAGAGCACTGGGCAGAAATCACATTGCGTCAACACCCGTTAGGGCCATCGCAATGCTTTGTTTTAATTATACAGTCGGATTCCCCCGGTCCGTGCCAGTTCTGAGTTGATCGTTGAATGGCAGCCGACAAGACACCGAGCCGTAGCCGGGCGCTCATAGTTGCCGACTTTTCATTCATAATATCTAACATACTCCTGATAGTGTAAGTTAAATGGTTCATGGTTGCTATCAAAAGGCTCACAGTTCCCGTCACATTATTTGCACAAGCCGTCAGAATGCTCACATTAAGAAAAAAAGTGCTCATAATTGCCGACCATTCGTTCATAATTGCCGACCAAGGCCTCACAGTTGCCATCAAAACGCTCATAGTTGGCGACTTTTCGTTCATAATTGCCGACCAAGGCCTCACAGTTGCCGTCAAAACGCTCATAGTTGCCGACCATTCGTTCATAATTGCCGACCAAGGCCTCACAGTTGCCGTCAAAACGCTCACAGTTGCCGACTATTCGTTCATAATTGCCGACCAAAGCCTCACAGTTGCCGTCAAAACGCTCATAGTTGCCGACTTTTCGTTCATAATTGCCGACGAAAGCCTCACAGTTGCCGTCAAAACGTTCATAGTTGCCGACTATTCGTTCATAATTGCCGACCAAAGCCTCACAGTTGCCGTCAAAACGCTCATAGTTGCCGACTTTTCGTTCATAATTGCCGACGAAAGCCTCACAGTTGCCGTCAAAACGTTCATAGTTGCCGACTATTCGTTCATAATTGCCGACCAAGGCCTCACAGTTGCCGTCAAAACGTTCATAGTTGCCGACTTTTCCTTCATAATTGCGTACAAAGGGCTCATAGTTGCCTACTTAATGGTTCCAGCTCATCTTCAAAATACTCATAGTTGCCTTCAGAATGTTCACACGTAGTTTCAAAATGCTCACATTCGCTTCCACGATGCTCATAGTTGCCGACTTTTCATTCATAATATCTAACATACTGCTGATAGTGTAAGTTAAATGGATCATGGTTGCTATCAAAAGGCTCACAGTTCCCGTCACATTATTTGCACAAGCCGTCAGAATGCTCACATTAAGAAAAAAAGTGCTCATAGTTGCCGACCATTCGTTCATAATTGCCGACCAAGGCCTCACAGTTGCCGTCAAAACGCTCATAGTTGCCGACTTTTTGTTCATAATTGCGTACAAAGGGCTCATAGTTGCCTACATAATGGTTCGTGCTCATCTTCAAAATACTCACAGTTGCCTTCAGAATGTTCAAACGTAATTTCAAAATGCTCACACTCGCTTCCATGATGCTCATAGTTGCTGACTTTTCATTCATAATATCTAACATATTGCTGATAGTGTAAGTTAAATGGTTCATGGTTGCTGTCAAAAGTCTCACAGTTGCGGTCAGATTTTTCACACAAGCCGTCATAATGCTCAAATTTTAAAAAAAGAGTGCTCATAGTTGCCGACCAAGGCCTCACAGTTGCCGTCAAAACGCTCAAAATTGCCGACTTTTTGTTCATAATTGCGTACAAAGGGCTCATAGTTGCCTACATAATGGTGCGTGATCATCTTCAAAATACTCACAGTTGCCTTCAGAATGTTCAAACGTACTTTCAAAATGCTCACACTCGCTTACACGATGCTCATAGTTGCCGACTTTTAATTCGTAATACTGATAATGTAAGTTAAATGGTTCATGGTTGCTGTCAAAAGTCTCACAGTTGCGGTCAGATTTTTCACACAAGCCGTCACAATGCTCAAATTTTAAAAAAAGAGTGCTCATAGTTGCCGACCAAGGCCTCACAGTTGCCGTCAAAACGCTCATAGTTGCCGATTTTTCGTTCATAATTGCCGACGAAGGCCTCACAGTTGCCGTCAAAACGTTCATAGTTGCCGACTTTTCCTTCATAATTTCGTACAAAGGGCTCATAGTTGCCTACTTAATGGTTCCAGCTCATCTTCAAAATACTCATAGTTGCCTTCAGAATGTTCACACGTAGTTTCAAAATGCTCACATTCGCTTCCACGATGCTCATAGTTGCCGACTTTTCATTCATAATATCTAACATACTGCTGATAGTGTAAGTTAAATGGATCATGGTTGCTATCAAAAGGCTCACAGTTCCCGTCACATTATTTGCACAAGCCGTCAGAATGCTCACATTAAGAAAAAAAGTGCTCATAGTTGCCGACCATTCGTTCATAATTGCCGACCAAGGCCTCACAGTTGCCATCAAAACGCTCATAGTTGGCGACTTTTCGTTCATAATTGCCGACCAAGGCCTCACAGTTGCCGTCAAAACGCTCATAGTTGCCGACCATTCGTTCATAATTGCCGACCAAGGCCTCACAGTTGCCGTCAAAACGCTCATAGTTGCCGACTATTCGTTCATAATTGCCGACGAAAGCCTCACAGTTGCCGTCAAAACGTTCATAGTTGCCGACTATTCGTTCATAATTGCCGACCAAAGCCTCACAGTTGCCGTCAAAACGCTCATAGTTGCCGACTTTTCGTTCATAATTGCCGACGAAAGCCTCACAGTTGCCGTCAAAACGTTCATAGTTGCCGACTATTCGTTCATAATTGCCGACCAAGGCCTCACAGTTGCCGTCAAAACGTTCATAGTTGCCGACTTTTCCTTCATAATTGCGTACAAAGGGCTCATAGTTGCCTACTTAATGGTTCCAGCTCATCTTCAAAATACTCATAGTTGCCTTCAGAATGTTCACACGTAGTTTCAAAATGCTCACATTCGCTTCCACGATGCTCATAGTTGCCGACTTTTCATTCATAATATCTAACATACTGCTGATAGTGTAAGTTAAATGGATCATGGTTGCTATCAAAAGGCTCACAGTTCCCGTCACATTATTTGCACAAGCCGTCAGAATGCTCACATTAAGAAAAAAAGTGCTCATAGTTGCCGACCATTCGTTCATAATTGCCGACCAAGGCCTCACAGTTGCCGTCAAAACGCTCATAGTTGCCGACTTTTCGTTCATAATTGCGTACAAAGGGCTCATAGTTGCCTACATAATGTTTCGTGCTTATCTTCAAAATACTCACAGTTGCCTTCAGAATGTTCACACGTACTTTCAAAAAGCTCACACTCGCTCCCACGATGGTCATAGTTGCCGACTTTTTATTCATAATGCTGATAGTGTAAGTTACATGGTTGATGGTTGCTGTCAAAAGTCTCATAGTTGCGGTCAGATTCTTGACACAAGCCGTCAGAATGCTCACATTCAAAAAAAAAAGGGCTCATAGTTGCCGACTATTTGCTCATCATTGCCGACCAACTCCTCACTGTTGCCGTCAAAACGCTCATAGTTGCCGACTTTTCGTTCATAATTGCGTACAAAGGGCTCATAGTTGCCTACTTAATGGTCCCAGCTCATCTTCAAAATACTCATAGTTGCCTTCAGAATGTTCACACGTAGTTTCAAAATGCTCACATTCGCTTCCACGATGCTCATAGTTGCCGACTTTTCATTCATAATATCTAACATACTGCTGATAGTGTAAGTTAAATGGATTATGGTTGCCATCAAAAGGCTCACAGTTCCCGTCACATTATTTGCACAAGCCGTCAGAATGCTCACATTAAGAAAAAAAGTGCTCATAGTTGCCGACCATTCGTTCATAATTGCCGACCAAGGCCTCACAGTTGCCATCAAAACGCTCATAGTTGGCGACTTTTCGTTCATAATTGCCGACCAAGGCCTCACAGTTGCCGTCAAAACGCTCATAGTTGCCGACCATTCGTTCATAATTGCCGACCAAGGCCTCACAGTTGCCGTCAAAACGCTCATAGTTGCCGACTATTCGTTCATAATTGCCGACCAAAGCCTCACAGTTGCCGTCAAAACGCTCATAGTTGCCGACTTTTCCTTCATAATTGCGTACAAAGGGCTCATAGTTGCCTACTTAATGGTTCCAGCTCATTTTCAAAATACTCATAGTTGCCTTCAGAATGTTCACACGTAGTTTCAAAATGCTCACATTCGCTTCCACGATGCTCATAGTTGCCGACTTTTCATTCATAATATCTAACATACTGCTGATTGTGTAACTTAAGTGGTTCATGGTTGGTGTCAGAAGCCTCACAATTTCTGTCACAATGCTCACGCAAAACGTAAGAATTCTCACATTAAAAAAAAAGTGCTCATAGTTGCCGACTATTCGTTCATAATTGCCAACCAAGGCCTCACAGTTGCCGTCAAAACGCTCATAGTTGCCGACTTTTTGTTCATAATTGCGTACAAAGGGCTCATAGTTGCCTACATAATGGTTCGTGCTCATCTTCAAAATACTCACAGTTGCCTTCAGAATGTTCAAACGTAATTTCAAAATGCTCACACTCGCTTCCATGATGCTCATAGTTGCTGACTTTTCATTCATAATATCTAACATATTGCTGATAGTGTAAGTTAAATGGTTGATGGTTGCTGTCAAAAGTCTCATAGTTGCGGTCAGATTCTTGACACAAGCCGTCAGAATGCTCACATTCAAAAAAAAAAGTGCTCATAGTTGCCGACTATTTGCTCATAATTGCCGACCAACTCCTCACAGTTGCCGTCAAAACGCTCATAGTTGCCGACTTTTCGTTCATAATTGCGTACAAAGGGCTAATAGTTGCCTACATAATGTTTCGTGCTTATCTTCAAAATACTCACAGTTGCCTTCAGAATGTTCACACGTACTTTCAAAAAGCTCACACTCGCTCCCACGATGGTCATAGTTGCCGACTTTTTATTCATAATGCTGATAGTGTAAGTTACATGGTTGATGGTTGCTGTCAAAAGTCTCATAGTTGCGGTCAGATTCTTGACACAAGCCGTCAGAATGCTCACATTCAAAAAAAAAAAAAAAGTGCTCATAGTTGCCGACTATTTGCTCATAATTGCCGACCAACTCCTCACAGTTGCCGTCAAAACGCTCATAGTTGCCGACATTTCGTTCATAATTGCGGACAAAGGGCTCATAGTTGCCCACATACTGATTCGTGCTCATCCTAAAAATACTCACAGTTGCCTTCAGAATGTTCACACGTAGTTTCAAAATGCTCACACTCTCTTACACAATGCTCATAGTTGCCGACTTTTCATTCATAATGCTGATAGTGTAAGTTAAATGGTTCACAGTTGCTGTGAAAAGTCTCACAGTTGCGGCCAGGTTCTTCAGACAAGCCGTGATAATCCTCACATTAGAAAAAAAAATGTGCTCATAGTTGCCGACCATTCGTTCATAATTGCCGACCAAGGCCTCACAGTTGCTGTCAAAACGCTCATAGTTGCCGACTACATGTTTATAATTGCCGACCAACGCCTCACAGTTGCCGTCAAAACGCTCATAGTTGCCGACTTTTTGTTCATAATTGCGGAAAAAGGGCTCATAGTTTCCTACTTAATGTTTCATGCTCATCCTCAGAATACACACAGCTGCCTTCAGAATGTTCACGCGTACTTTAAAAATGCTCACACTCGCTTCCACGATGCTCATAGTTGCCGACTTTTCATTCATAATATCTAACATACTGCTGATAGTGTAACTTAAATGGTTCACGGTTGGTGTCAAAAGCCTCACAGTTTCTGTCACAATGCTCACGCAAAACGTGAGAATTCTCACATTAAAAAAAGTGCTCATAGTTGCCGACTATTCGTTCATAATTGCCGACCAAGGCCTCACAGTTGCCGTCAAAACGTTCATAGTTGCCGACTTTTCGTTCATAATTGCGGACAAAGGGCTCATATTTGCCTACATATTCGTTCGTGCCCATCTTCAAAATACTTACAGTTGCCTTCAGAATCTTCACACGTACTTTCAAAATGCTCACACTCGTTTCCACGATGCTCATAGTTGCCGACTTTTCATTCATAATATCTAACATACTGCTGATAGTGTAAGTTAAATGGTTCATGGTTGTTGTCGAAAGCCTCACAGTTTCCGTCAGATTCCTCACGCAAGCCGTCAGAATGTTCACATTAAAAAAAAAAGTGCTCATAGTTGCCGACCATTCGTTCATAATTGCCGACCAAGGCCTCACAGTTGCATTCAAAACGCTCATAGTTGCCTAGTTTTCGTTCATAATTGCGGATATGGGGCTCACATTTGAAAACATAATTCTTCATGCTTATCTTGAAAATACTCGCAGTTTGCTCCAGAAAGTTCACACGTGCTTTCAAGGTGCTCACACTGGCTTTCACGCTGCTCATAGTTGCCGACTTTTCGTTCATAGTTGCCGACTTTTTGTTGATAATTGCAGTTATGGGGCTCACAATTGAAAACATAATTCTTCATGCTTATCTTGAAAATACTCGCAGTTTGCTTCAGAATGTTCACACGTGCTTTCAAAGTGCTCACACTAGTTCTCATGATGCTCATAGTTGCCGACTTTTTGTTCATAATTGCCGGCCAAGGCCTCACAGTTGCCGTGAACACGCTCATAGTTGCCGACTTTTCGTTCATAATTTTGGACATGGGCTCACACTTGCCGTCAGATGGTTCACGCTACAGCGGTACTTGGGCAATGAGTATTTCTTTATATGTACTAACATAGGTTAATTTCGAAGAAGAAGTTAGTTAAAAATATAGAATTATCAAATATACAAAAAAAAAGATATTCATATGTCATAAAATAATAAGGTTTTCAATATCTAGTTGGCAGGCAATCAGATAAATAATACATATATATATATATAAAAATGGAGAGAAACCACGTAATGGAAACATTGTTATTTTGATGTGGCTCGTATGTATTATAAGAAAATAAGGAACCAAGGCTACAGCGAATTGTATTTTATCGTTGTAACACTAGCCGTCAAACTGCTCACACTTGCCGTCAAAATTCTTATACATGTCCTCAAAATTTATAAAATTACTAAATGTGGTAAGAAAAAAAAAAAAGCAACGAAGGCTTTACGTATACGACGCCTTTCACACCCGCAAATTATGAGGCACTTCCTGTAGAGTTATAATGGCCATATTTGACGAAACTGTAGCCTTTCGGGAGTAAGTCACAGGAAAATTTCCAAAAGTGAATATTTCGAATGTTTAGTTGGTCTAAAGGGGCGATGAAGATATTTCCCATGTTATTTAAATGGACGATTTTGCGGACCTATAATCTGAAATTTTAGGTACTTTTAATAAAACTTTGAAATTCCGTATACTTGTACGTTTTCGTAAGTCTTACCTAGTTGGATATATATTTCCAAGTTTAGCGTGGTTTTATGCGGAACTCAAAAAATTTCCCATGTTATTTCTATGAAACACCTTTGACATCCCAAAATTATTGGGCACTTCCTGTAGGGCTACAATAACTAATTTCGACATGATTGTAGATTGTCGGGACTAACCAACAGGAAAATTGTCAAAAGTGAATATTTTTAACTTTTAAGAGGTCTAAAGAGGAAATGAAGAAATTCCCCATGTTATTTAAATGGGCCTTTATTTAGACTTGTAATCTCAAAGTTTAGTTACTTGTAATTGGAACACAAACGAGAAATTCGGTATTCTTGTACGTTTTCATTAGCGTTACCTAAGTAAATCAGTACAAAGTAAAAATTTTCAACTTTAGAGTGGTTTTATGGGGAATTGAAAAGTCTTTCTCATGTCATTTATATGGGACGTCTTCTGCACGCCAAAATGTTCGGTTAATTGTGGTAGGATTGCAATGATGAAATTTAGCATAATTGTAGGCTTTCCAGACTAAGCTACAGCAAAATTGCCAAAAGTGAATATTTTTAATGTTTAAGGGGTCTAAAGGAGGATGAAGAAATCCCCACGCTATTTAAATAGGCGTTTTCTTGGGATCCAAAATCTTATCTTTTAATTAGTTGAAATAGTAAAGTAAACTTGAAATTCCCTAGAATTGTGAGAATAAGAGGTGCAAGGGCGAAATACCTTCAAAAGGAGGGGCTTTGTGGGCGAAGCCACAAGCTAACCAAACTAAACTTTTGTTTGTCTTTTACCGAAGGTTTGAAAAGTTTTCGACTAAGAGAGGTGTAGCTGTGCACGAAGATGTGTTGACATTGTGCGGAAAAGTGGAAAGAAGAAAAATAGTGATAAGCGAAAAAAAATAATAATAATAACATAAATTTTATTTAATCATATACTTTACTCTTTCAATGGGTGAACAATAATAGAGCATGAAAGTAAATTAGAGTAAATTTATATTTCGCTCACACTTGAGGTCATTTTTATTCGAAACTAAGCTTTTGCACTACTATAAGGAAACTATTCAAAACTGAGAAGTGCAATTTCTACAACAAGTGTACCTGGATATTATGCGTTCGAGTACGTGTAAGGAATTATTGTATCTGCACTTTTCTACAAGAAAAGATACTCTAAATTGTTGTAGAAATTTGAAAATTTGACGGCAAACAGAGCCCACGCTTAACGTGAACACCGCCCGTGAGAGTACATAATTTGATATCTTTTTTTTCTTTTCTTTCATTTTTTCTTTCTTTCCATTTTCTTTCTTTTTCTTTTCTTTTTTTTTTCTTCTCAACAGAAAGAAAACTAGTGAAACTAGAGAAGAGAAATCTCTACCGAGAATGTACGAAAACATTTTTTTTTTTTTATCGAAGTAGGTGGAAGGAATCATCGGATCAAAATGCTCAAAGTTGCCATGAGGATCCTCACACAAGCCGTCAAAATGCTCATAGTTGCCCACAATTCGTTCATAATTGCGGACATAGAGCTCACAGTTACCATGAGAAGGTTCACACTAGCCGTCAAAATCCTCACACTTGCCGTCAAAACGATCATAGTTGCCGACTTTTCGTTCATATTTGCGGATATAGGGCTCATAGTTGAAAACATAATTTTTCATGCTTATCTTCAAAATACTCGCAGTTGGCTTCACAATGTTCACACGTGCTTCCAAAGTGCTCACACTCGCTTTCATGATGCTCATAGTTGCCGACTTTTTGTTCATAATTGCCGACCCAAGGCTCACAGTTGCCATCAAAACGCTCATAGTTGTCGACTTTTCGTTCATAATTGCGGATATAGAGCTCACAATTGAATACATAATTTTTCATGTTTATCTTGAAAATACTAGCAGTTGGCTTCAGAATGTTCACACGTACTTTCAGGGTGCTCACACTTGCCGTCAAAACGCTCATAGTTGCCGACTTTTCGTTCATAATTGCGGACATTGGGGTCAAAGTTGCCGACATTGTAGTTTATGTTTACCTTCCAAATACTCTCCGTTGCCTTGACAATTTTCACACTAACCCTGAAATTGCTAACACTCGCTCTCACAAGGCTCATAGTTGTCGACCTTTCATTCATAATATGAAATATACAGTTGATAGTGTAAGTTAAATGTTTCATGGTTGCTGTCAAAAGGCTCACAGTTGCCGTCAGATTCCTCACTCAAGCCGTCACCATGCTCACATTTACCAATAAAGTGCTCATAGTTGCCGACTATTTGTTCATAATTGCCGACCTATGGCTCACAGTTGCCGTCAAAACGCTCATAGTTGCCGACTTTTCTTTCATATTTGCGAATATAGGGCTCACAATTGAAAACATAATTTTTCATGCTTATCTTCAAAATACTCACAGTTGACTTCAGAATGTTCACAGGTGCTTCCAAAGTGCTCACACTCGCTTTCATGATGCTCATAGTTGCCGACTTTTCGTTCATATTTGCGAATATAGGGCTCACAATTGAAAACATAATTTTTCATGTTTATCTTCAAAATACTCGCATTTGGCTTCAGAATGTTCACAGGTGCTTCCAAAGTGCTCACACTCGCTTTCACGATGCTCATAGTTGCCGACTTTTGTTCATAATTGCCGACCCAGGGCTCACAGTTGCCGTCAAAACGCTCATAGTTGCCGACTTTTCGTTCATATTTGCGAATATAGGGCTCACAATTGAAAACATAATTTTTCATGCTTATCTTCAAAATACTCACAGTTGACTTCAGAATGTTCACAGGTGCTTCCAAAGTGCTCACACTCGCTTTCATGATGCTCATAGTTGCCGACTTTTGTTCATAATTGCCGACCCAGGGCTCACAGTTGCCGTCAAAACGCTCATAGTTGCCGACTTTTCGTTCATAATTGCGGACTTAAGTCTCATAGGTGGCAACATAATGGTTCATGGTTGCCGTCAATATGCCCAAAGTTGAACACGTATCTCCCATGGAAAACTTTAACCGCTTATCGCCATGAGAGCTCAAAATCCAGCCTAAAGTTGAAATTGAACGCTGTCAGCGGAATCAAAACCTGGAGGTTTTTTTTTTTTTTTTTTTTTTTACAAAGGAGCGTTCAATGGAATTCCGTAATATGAAATAAACTGAATATTCGTGTGAACGAGCATGAAAATTATGACCTCTTTTATGCGTGTACTTAAGGGATGAGCTAAGTGACTGATGACAGATATGTTGGAATGTGAATGTCGATGAACCGAATAACATATCGTTGTTAATTCACAGGTACAATTGAGACATGATATATCTTTTCAAACGTAGGCATTTTGTAAGCAGCACCGCAAATTTTGTCCGCGAAGACAGGCTTTGCTGTCCGCCAAGATGTGCGGACATTGTGAGGGAAAATGAAAAGAAGAAAAATAGTGATAAAAAGAAAAACAACATAAATTTTATTTCACCATATAGTTTACTCTTTCAATGGGCGACCTATAATAGAGTAAGAAAGTAAATAAGAAGAATTTTACATTTTGCTCACACTTGTGGTCATTTTTATTCCAAATTAAGTTTTTGTACTATTGCAAGAAAACTATTCGTACCCGATTAATTTAATTTCTGCAAGACGTGAACCTACATACTTTACAGGGAAGTTCATAAAAAGAATTGTTGTATCGCCATATATATATAAAACTTTAAAATGTTACAGAAGGTTGAACATTTGACGGCAAACAGAGGCCACACTGACCGTCGAAAACTGCGAACGCAGCCGGCAGGTGTAGAGGAGAACACAAAATCATGTTCTTTCTCAATTGTAAAGAGACCGTAGAAGCTAGAATAGTGAAAGTTCTACACAAGACGTACTTAAACACAGTACATGCGACAACGTACAAACAGTTTGTATATACAAATTACTAACAGAGAAAATTCAGTTTCTCTTTTACCGGAGGGTTAAAATTTTGTCGGCGAAGACAGGTTTCGATTGCCGCAAAGATGTGTGGATACTGTGGTGGAAGGTGAGACGAGGAAAAATATTGATAAAAAGGAAAACAATATAAAATTTATTTAACTATATACTATTCTGCGTCAATGGGTGAACTATAAGAGAGTGAGAATGTAAATTGGAATACCATTACATTTCGCTCACCCTTGTGGTCAAGCTTGTTTGAAATTACGTTTCTACACTATTTTTGGGAAATTATTCAAACCAGAATAGTGCAATTTGCACAGAAAGTGTATGAAAATACTGTGCACGGGAATTGATATAAAGAATTGTAGTAACTCCAATTTTATGAAGGAAAATATACTTCAAATTGGTGCAGAAGGTTGAAAATATTACTGCAAGCACAGACCACACTGGCCGTCAAGGGCTTTGAACGCTACCTGCAAGGATAGATGAGAAATTGAAATCATTTTCTTCCCACTACGAATAGAAAAACCAATAAAACTAGAATAGTAATATTTCTAAACGGAATATATGCAAACACAGTATATCGCAGTAGGTTATTAGGAATTTTTATATTCACATTTACAAAAATGATAAAAATAATAATAATAATAATAATAATAATAATAATAATAATAATAATAAATAATTAAAAAAGTTATTACAGTTCAAAATGTAGCGGAGGGTTGAAAATTTTCCGGCTAAAACGAGGTTTATTGGAAATGAAGATGTGTGGGCATGCACCGTAAAAATAAGACAATCGTTAGAGCAGTGTGTGTGTGTGGGGGGGGGGATAAACATAGAAATAATGAAAAGAAATCACTAATATCCATTCCAGCTTCAATTAATGAACAATGATGTAGGGAGAGAGCAAACAACAACACTGTTGTTTATTCCTTCACATTCGGAATGACGGTCATCCCAGATTCTGTTTTTCCACTATCTTGACGAAAGATAGATTAGTGACATTACCAGCCTACCTGTACCTAAACACTGTGCATTGAAATATGTATAATATTAGTACTCTCATATTTGCGCAGATAAGGCTCATAGTTGCCGTCAACATGCTCACAGTTGCCGTCAAAATGCTCACACGTGCCGTCAAAATGCTCACACTTGCCGTCACAATTTATAAGGTTTAAAAAATGCGGTAAGAAGTAAAGCAACATAAATGTCACTTAACCAGATACTATTCTGTGCTAATGGGTGAGCAATAACAGAGTAAGAAAGTAAATTGGAAAACTTTTACATTTCGCTCACACTTGTGGTCATGTTTTTTTTTTTTTTTTTTTTTGGTAAATTACGTTCTCCCACTATTTTAACGAAACTATTCAAACCAGAATAGTGCAATTTCTACATGAGGTGTACCTTGATCCCAGCATAATTGTGGGACGTAAATCTTGAAGATTTCATTTAATTTCATTTTTAATAATAATACTAATAATAGTAGTAAATATGTGCAAGAAAGTTGAAATTTGGCTTAATACGGGAGGCGAACGACCCAGGCTGTTTGCCGGAATAAAACTTGGATCCCTAACGCCAGAAGCGCATATATTAACGGCTTAGCCACGAGGTGGCTGATACAGAAATAATGCAAATTCCAATATTTTTACTTTTTGCTAATGTTTGAAATTGTTGTTATTGCAAATCACGTTTTTAACAAAACTGTTCTAACTACAAAAGTGAAATTTCAACCCAAACCATGGCAAAGCACTGAAAAGTAAGGAAAAGCATGGCAAAGTAAAGAAATATGTAAAGAATATATATTTAACCGCAGTGACACGGAATATATATAAAAATTCATCCATGGTTTTTCTCACAAACCCAACTCCCCCCCACCCCGAAAGAAAAGATAGGTTTATTGCATCTCTTTGCTCCGGTGCATAATCGTGGCAGATAGGTTAAAATTTCAAGGGACTTCGTGCACACTATAGCAACAGCAAAGTATGTGGGAAGGAACGGCAGAAATCCGATAAAACGCGGTGTTGGCGTGTGCCACCTCGGTAGTGAAAGAATAATTTCTTTCTGTGAACACGAATTTTTCTCAACGAGATTAAATAAATAAATAATTTAATAAAAATTAAATACTTCTAAGGGAAGAACACAGCAAATGAATGACGAGGTAGGTAAAAATTCCAAATGGAAATACAGGGCTGTGAAGTTCAAAAATAAATAAATAAATAAATAAATAAATAAACCATTATCATACTTAAAAATATGTGGTAAAAATTAAAAAGAAAATAAGACCTTTGTTGTACTCTCACGAGAAGATACACACATCGTCTGGAAATTTGAGTCGATAGAAAGCACACAACTGTGATCTAAAACAACCAAATTTAAAACGAAATCACCACATAAGTGTAACCTAATGAAGTTCAACAAAATAAAGCATACAGTAAATTGTGGCGGTGATGGAGGGCGCAGTTACCGTCATGTAAACAAGTCCGTCCACGCTTAAGTTTAACGGGAGCGAGAAGGTAAACCATGTCGGTGATGGATGGCTTAGTTGCCGTCATATAGAGAAACCCCTGTCTATCGTGAGACCCATGTTCCACTTGCTAACACTTTCATGTATGTGAAAACAAGTCAAGATCAGCAAGTGCGAGCGAGTGCGAAAACGTAAAGTCGGCAATTATGAGCAAATGAAAAAAAAAAAAAAAAACAGCAATTATGAGCATATGGAATATTCCAAATGGGAGAATTAAATAAATAAAAAGAACATAAAAGTGTGATAAGACACTTGTTGTACTCTCAAGAGGATATATATACATCGTCTGGAAATTACACAACAACTGTGAGCGAAAGTAAGGAAATTAAAAAAAAAAAAGAGAGAACAGCACATAACTGAAAGCAAATGAAGATCAAGAAAAGAAAGCATACGGTAAATTATGGCGGTGATGGAGGGCGCAGTTACCGTCATGTAAACTAATCCGTCCACGCTTAAGTTTAACGGGAGCGAGAAGGTAAACTTTGTCGGTGATGGATGCTTTAGTTGCCGTCATACAGAGGAGCCCCTGCTTATCATGAGACCCATGTTCCCCTTGCTAACACTTTTATGTATGTGTAAAAAAAATAAAGATCGGCAAGTGTGAGCGAGTGGGAAAAGGTAAAGTCGGCAATTATGAGCATATGGAACATTCCACATAAGACACTATATACCTCATCAGGAAAGTACACAACTGTGAGCGAAAACAACCAAATTAAGTAATCAGCACATAAGTGTAAACTAATGAA
>NC_137459.1:313179416-313234416 GCF_964235325.1 Thermobia domestica
AAGCATTTTAAACGCTCCTGCTCCGATGGAATAAGTCTTACTCTCTTGGAGTCTTTTCAAGACTTCTTTTCAAACGGAATAAGCTTACTTGAGCCCTTGGACGTCGGAACTGGTTTATCATGTCATCTGACTGAGCATTTAAGACTCCTGCTCCGATGGAATAAGTCTTACTCTCTTGGAGTCTTTTCAAGACTTCTTTTCCACCGAAATAAGTCTACTCCAATCCTTTGATGACACACGGCCTGTGTCAACAGGTAGCCTACGCTACCCTCGCCGATGACAGTGGCTCCCGTTCTTGCTGCTCGCTTCCCAACTAAAGGGAAGACACGGCTCACCTTTCTCTCCCTCGCCTGTCAAGATCAGTGGCTCCCGTTCAACGGTGTCAATCTAACTGATACGACACACTAATAAGAAACTTTTGACATCAACCACCGCAGTGGTGATGAATTGATAATGATCCTTCCGCAGGTTCACATACGGAAACCTTGTTACGACTTTTACTTCCTCTAAATGATCAAGTTTGGCCATCTTTCCGACACGTCGGTACCACCGCAAGACGGAGGTGCCGGGTATCAGTCCGAAGGCCTCACTAAATCATTCAATCGGTAGTAGCGACGGGCGGTGTGTACAAAGGGCAGGGACGTAATCAACGCAAGCTTATGACTTGCGCTTACTGGGAATTCCTCGTTTATGGGACATAATTGCAAGCCCCAATCCCTAGCACGAAGGAGGTTCAGCGGGTTACCCGGACCTTTCGGTCAGGGAAGACACGTTGATTCCTTCAGTGTGGCGCGCGTGCGGCCCAGAACATCTAAGGGCATCACAGACCTGTTATTGCTCAATCTCGTGCTGCTAGAGGCAGCCTGTCCCTCTAAGAAGACATGAACGTTGGAAGGAAAGATTCCAACGCCTAGTTAGCAGGCTAGAGTCTCGTTCGTTATCGGAATTAACCAGACAAATCGCTCCACCAACTAAGAACGGCCATGCACCACCACCCACTGAATCAAGAAAGAGCTCTCAATCTGTCAATCCTTCCAGTGTCCGGGCCTGGTGAGGTTTCCCGTGTTGAGTCAAATTAAGCCGCAGGCCCCACTCCTGGTGGTGCCCTTCCGTCAATTCCTTTAATTCCGTCAATTGTTATTGTATTATTTTTTTTTTTTAATTTTTTAATTTTTTAACTTGTATGCATTCCTTTAAATATTTTATTTACATATTACGTTCTGCTACCCTATAAGATCTTGTAAAACATATTGTAATTATAATTATCCTTGAAATAAAGAATAAAATGATGCGGGGGGATGCCCAGGGGACCCAGGTCGGCAATTATGAGCACTAATTATGATCAAATTCGACAATTATTAGTAAAAGTCAGCAATTATGAGCACCCAGGGGACCCGGGTCGCCAATTATGAGCAAAAGTCGGCAATTATGAGCGCTTTTTTTTAGGGGGGGAAAAAAATTAAAAAAAAAAGAGAGAAAAGAATCCTAAGATTCTAGGCAATTAAGCCTGGGAGGGTGGTGGTGTATACCCGAACTAAATCCCCTCAGGATTGTAACATCATAGTTACGCCCCCTTGGGTCAATAACTCCCTGCATGTAGCCCAGCCCCACCTGGACTCATGCGGGGAGTTCTTCGCCCTTTAGTCGGGTAGGGGGGTGCGGGTGCGCTCCCTTGGATTCCCGGGTGGGGCCGACAATCCTTGAGAGTTTCCCCGCGCCCTCCTCATCCGGCAGGACGGTTGCCTAAACGGGTGCATGTAGGTCTCCCCCTGTGTCTTCACCGGGTGGTGGCTTCTGCTTCGCCATTTCGGCCTAGTTTGTCACCTGTATGACAAACCTTCCCTGGACATCTCCCCGGAATGGGGCTGGGACCTGAAAAGAGAAACAACCTATCTGAGGTGCAGGTGTGATGAGTAAGGAAAGGGTTAATTAAAAGGAACTAAAAGGTGGCCTAAAAATTAAAGAAATTAATATAATGGTGCTAGTGAATAATAATGTTAGTACTAAGGTGCTGTGCGCTATAACCAAGGATAGGCCATAACACAATGAAATAAATAAAATTGTGCACCTAGCTATAGATAAAAAAGGCCCCCGTTGGTAGTGAGCACGTTAGGCACGCTACCATCGGGGGTTGCTACCCATTTTGTTAATCTCACCTCAAGGGGAGCACTCGGACTTTGCCTATAGCACCCCTTGAGGTGAGTCCCAGCTCCGACGACGAGGACGTAGGGTAGCACCGGAGCCACTTGTGACATTTCTAGAATGCTTGTAAATTTCGTCAATATGTATGTATTATATAAAATTTGTTTAATAAAGATAAAAACGGGGTTAGAGGTTCGAAGATAGAACTATGAATCATTACCCATATGGGGAATGCTTTTTGCTTTGATATTCAGCTTTGCAACCATACTTCCCCCGGAACCCAAAAGCTTTGGTTTCCCGGAAGCCGCCCGCCGAGTCATTGGAGGAACTTCGGCGGATTGCTGGCTGGCATCGTTTATGGTTAGAACTAGGGCGGTATCTGATCGCCTTCGAACCTCTAACTTTCGTTCTTGATTAATGAAAACATTCTTGGCAAATGCTTTCGCATCGGTTAGTCTTGCGACGATCCAAGAATTTCACCTCTAACGTCGCAATACTAATGCCCCCGTCTGTCCCTATTAATCATTACCTCGAGTTCCGAAAACCAACAAAATAGAACCGAGGTCCTATTCCATTATTCCATGCACCGAACATTCAGGCGACACGGCCTGCTTTGAGCACTCTAATTTGTTCAAAGTAAACGTGCCGGCCAATCAAGACACTCAATGAAGAGCACCGAGAAAGGAAAAACCGGCAGGACGTCCGGAACGATCAGTTAAACGCCGGGCGGCGAACCGATCGTCCGAGACCCAGATCCAACTACGAGCTTTTTAACCGCAACAACTTTAATATACGCTATCGGAGCTGGAATTACCGCGGCGGCTGGCACCAGACTTGCCCTCCGATAGATTCTCATTAAAGGATTTAAAGTGTATTCATTCCGATTACGGGGCCTCGGATGAGTCCCGTATCGTTATTTTTCGTCACTACCTCCCCGTGCCGGGAGTGGGTAATTTGCGCGCCTGCTGCCTTCCTTGGATGTGGTAGCCGTTTCTCAGGCTCCCTCTCCGGAATCGAACCCTGATTCCCCGTTACCCGTAACAACCATGGTAGGCGCAGAACCTACCATCGACAGTTGATAAGGCAGACATTTGAAAGATGCGTCGCCGGTACAGAGACCGTGCGATCAGCCCAAAGTTATTCAGAGTCACCAAGGTTTCGGACGGACGAACCGACCGATTGGTTTTAATCTAATAAAAGCATCCCTTCCATTGCTGGGCGGGATTCTAGTTGCATGTATTAGCTCTAGAATTACCACAGTTATCCAAGTAGGATAGGTACGATCTAAGGAACCATAACTGATTTAATGAGCCATTCGCGGTTTCACCTTGTTTTGGCTTGCACTGAGACATGCATGGCTTAATCTTTGAGACAAGCATATGACTACTGGCAGGATCAACCAGGGAATTGACCGACTAAAAAGCCGGAAAGTGTTGGACACAACCAACACAGCGTTCTAACAAAGGATAGGAAAGCTACACCCGACCAAGCATTTTAGACTTCTGTTCCGCTGGAATAAGCCTACTCTTGCGGTGACTAGCTCCCGTTAATACTGGCCGTGTGACAGCCGCCAAGAGCATATTAGACTCCCAATCCAATGGAACAAGCCTACTTGTATCCTTGGGTTACAACAGCTTCCTTCCACACTTTGCCGGTACATCCGACAGAGCAATTTTAAAGACTCCTCTTCCGCCAGAATAAGCCTACCTTTGTGGGGCCTGGCTCCCGTTAGAACTGGCCGTAAGGGTACCCACAAAAGCACATTTAGACTCCTCCTCCAGCGAAATAAGTCTACTCATGTCCTACGGATGACTGTGGCTTCCGTTTACATATAGCCGTTCACCCGACACAGCAAATTTTAAAGACTCCTTTTTCCACCGGAATAAGCCTACTTTTGTGGGGCCTGGCTCCCGTTAGAACTGGCCGTAAGGGTACCCACAAAAGCACATTTAGACTCCTGCTCCAGTGAAATATAAGTCTACTAGTGTCCTTGGATGACAGTGGCTTCCGTTCGACAAGTGATACACGCTCAAACTGGCGATGAGTCTATACCGTCCTTAACTTAAGGAAAATCGGTACTTAAATGCCACATGGAGAATAAAAAGTCACTTACAAAAAACAATGCTCCGCATAAGCCTTTGTAAGCTAGAAAGGACATGCTATCTGGCCTCATTCTCAAGAAGGACAAGTAAGCTCCCGTCAACTGGCCCAAACTCTAAAGCGAGGACAGCCCGTTCAAAGTCAATCGGCATCCCTCCTTAAGAGTACAAAACGGCTCACTTCTTAACCACACTGGCTCTTGCTCCTTCAAGTGAAATCTGGCTCCCTTCACTCTGGCATTATCTTTACACATAAATCGGACTCCTCCGATTTAACCGGTGAACCTAACCCGGGAACTAAGGAAACTGGGAATAAAGACTCAGAGGCCCAATTACCTTGTTCGCCAGCCAGCCTTGCGCCGGCCCAGGCTAGAGACTTTCTCCAACAATCCCTGTTGAGCCCGAAGGATCCTAAGACCACTCGTGTGTACAAAACTCAGAGGCCCAATTACCTTGTTCGCCAGCCAGCCTTGCGCCGGCCCAGGCTAGAGAATTGCATGGACACGAGAAACTCTCAGGACTCTTCTTTGTGGCTCCTCCCGGAATTAAGGAAACTCCGAAATGCAAAACTCAGAGGCCCAATTACCTTGTTCGCCAGCCAGCCTTGCGCCGGCCCAGGCTAGAGAATTGCACGGATTATTCCTGTTCACCCTAAACGCATCTGAGACACCTCGTGTGTATGAAACCCAGAGGCCCAATTACCTTGTTCGCCAGCCAGCCTTGCGCCGGCCCAGGCTAGGGAATCACATTGACACGAGAAAGATCTCGTCAGCGGTTTGTAGCGTGCAGAAACTGCTCCCGTTTGAACTGACAATCCCGACAGAGCAATATTAAAGACTTCTGGTCCATTGAAATAAAGCCTACTTTTGCGAGCCTTGCTCCCGTTAGGACTGGCCGTATGGCTGTGCACAAAAGCATATTAGACTCCTGCCTCAATGGAATTAGTCTACTCCTGTCCTTAAACGGATGACAGTTCTTCAAGCATAGCATGCTACCTTCCGCAACTTACAGGCGCGGAAATGCTGTGGAAACGAGGAGACAAGTCCTCACAAAGGTTTCATGGCCGGTCACCCGACACAGCAAATTTTAAAGACTCCTTCTCATCCGGAGTAAGCCTACTCTCGTGGGGCCTGGCTCCCGTTAGAACTGGCCGTAAGGTTGCCCACAAAAGCACGTTTAGACTTCTGCTCCAGTGAAATAAGTCTACTTGTGTCCTACGGATGACTGTGGCTTCCGTTCAAATATAGCCGTTCACCCGACACAGCAAATTTTAAAGACTTCTTCTCCACCGGAATAAGCCTACTCTTGTGGGGCCTGGCTCCCGTTAGAACTGGCCGTAAGGTTGCCCACAAAAGCACATTTAGACTCCTGCTCCAGTGAAATAAGTCTACTCGTGTCCTACGGATGACTGTGGCTTCCGTTCAAATATAGCCGTTCACCCGACACAGCAAATTTTAAAGACTCCTTCTCCACCGGAATAAGCCTACTCTTGTGGGGCCTGGCTCCCGTTAGAACTGGCCGTAAGGTTGCCCACAAAAGCACATTTAGACTCCTGCTCCAGTGAAATAAGTCTACTCGTGTCCTACGGATGACTGTGGCTTCCGTTCAAATATAGCCGTTCACCCGACACAGCAAATTTTAAAGACTCCTTCTCCACCGGAATAAGCCTACTCTTGTGGGGCCTGGCTCCCGTTAGAACTGGCCGTAAGGTTGCCCACAAAAGCACATTTAGACTCCTGCTCCAGTGAAATAAGTCTACTCGTGTCCTACGGATGACTGTGGCTTCCGTTCAAATATAGCCGTTCACCCGACACAGCAAATTTTAAAGACTCCTTCTCCACCGGAATAAGCCTACTCTTGTGGGGCCTGGCTCCCGTTAGAACTGGCCGTAAGGTTGCCCACAAAAGCACATTTAGACTCCTGCTCCAGTGAAATAAGTCTACTCGTGTCCTACGGATGACTGTGGCTTCCGTTCACCCGACAGAGCAAATATTAAAAGACTTCTCATCCACCAGAATAAGCCTACTCTCGTGGGGCCTCGCACACGTTAGAACTGGCCGTATGGCTACCCACAAAAGCACATTTAGGCTCCTGCTCCAGTGATATAAGTCTTACTCGTGTCCTCTGGGTGTGACAGTAGCTTCCGTTCAAGTATTCTTCGCATTCAGCAACCGCACAAAGCGGCATCGGCCAGAAGTCAATTGCCCGAAGGCGTGATCGACAGGCTAGGCCTCGGGTTAAGAAGGATTGTCTCCTTCCCGTAAACGACAGGTACTTCCGTATGAGAGCCTACCTCACACATTCCCCATCGCCACGTGCCCTCTTAGAAACAGCCGTCCGACCAAGGTTTCTGACATTCTTTGTCAAAATACGAGGAAGTCTTTGGACAACATTAGGCGTGCTGGCAAACCCGCACTGCATGCCCTTTCATAGGTCCGCCCATGGACGCACATTTCTATGAAGCATTCCTCCCAGGCAGCAACAGGGTTTGCAACCTCCTCTACACCTTGACCGGCTAGGACGCCCGTGAATAGCATCCCAGGGTTCTTGCCTGCGGCTGATAAAATTCCTTTTGAGCCTACACTACCATCCGCCGATATTAGTCCGCCTTCAAAATTAACCAACATCAACAGCGATAGTGCGTTTAGACTCCCATAAAGAAACCAACCAGCCTGTGGCTTCCCTTCCCAATTTAGCCATTTCCGCCTCCTGCGAAGACTAGCTTTCTGTCTGTGGCCAGAAGTCAAGATTTCTCGACAGACTAGGCCGCGGAGAGAAAAAAGTAAGCCTCATTTAGAAAGCAATACCATTAGCGGTCTCTCCAACCTCCGTGAACAATTTAAAGGGAATGTTTATATAGGAGGCTTGTTCACTACCCTACCTCCTATAGTGTAGAGATTCCTCTCGATACTACACCTGTCTTGAAATTGCCGGCGTTGCGCAGCCTCGTTTTGACCATGACGGCGAATGCAGCCACGGTTGCCGTATACATCCCACGCAAGGGTGGGAAAACGTGATTTGACATCCAGTATATATATAAACCGTTACAGAATACGACACTCAAAACTTAACAACTTTTACACTCTCCTAACTTCTGGGAACAAATTGAAAGTATAAGCCAGCCTAACCTAACCTAAGTATATAGCAGGATTGCCCACTACCATACCTCCTATAGTGATGAGATTCCTCTCGATCGGACACCAGTCACGAAAATCACGGAATCTCAAAAATGACGGCAAACGAAGCCACAGTTGCCGCCATACTCAAAGGTTATGCTGGGTAAAAAGTTCTCTACGAAAAGGGCTGCTTTTCGCGCTCGGGTTACAAAATTAATGTAAAGAACAATCCAAAAACATGAATTAGGTCAAACTCATGTTAATTACAACCTCATAGAACAATTTCAAGCCAGGACTTAACAAAGTGTAAACGGGGCTGCTTCTGTACCCTAATCCCTATAATGTAGCGATTCCTCTCGATTGCACACCAGTCACGAAAAATCACAGAATGTCAAAAATGACGGCAAACGAAGCCACGGTTGCCGTCATATTCTAACGTTATGCTGGGTGAAAAGTCGCCAACAACAATGTTCACAGTTCCCGTCAGATTGCCCACTGTTCCCGAAATGTGGTTCATACATGCTGTCAACATGTTCAGGAAACCCCTCAGAGCGTTCAAAGTTGCACACACAATGCTTAATAGTTCCACTCAAATAGCTCACAGTTGCCGTCAGAATCCTCACAGTAGACGTCAAATTGCTCACACTTGCCGTCAGAGTGCTCATAGTTGCCGACTTTTCATTCATAGTCCCCGACATAAAAGTTTATAGTTCCCGACTAATGGCTCACAGTTGCCGTCAGAATCGTCACAAAAGGCGTCACAATGCTCACACTTGCCGTCAAAGCGCTCATAGTTGCCGACTATGTGTTCATAATTGCGGACATAGGCCTCACAGTTGCCGTCAAAACGCTCATAGTTGCCGAATTTTCGTTGATAATTCCGGACAATGGGCTCATAGTTAATCACATACTGGTTGGTGCTCATCTTCAAAATAAACACAGTTGCCTTCAGACTGTTCACACGTAATTTCAAAATGCTCACACTCGCTTACACGATGCTCATAGTTGCCGACTTTTAATTCATAATGCTGATAATGTAAGTTAAAGGGTTCATGGTTGCTCTCAAAAGTTTCACAGTTGCGGTCAGATTTTTCACAAAAGCCGTCATAATGCTCACATTAAAAAAAAAGTGCTCATAGTTGCCGACCAAGGCCTCACAGTTGCCGTCAAAACGCTCATAGTTGCCGACTTTTCGTTCATAATTGCCGACCAAGGCCTCACAATTGCCGTCGAAACGTTCATAGTTGCCGACTATTCGTTCATAATTGCCGACCAATGCCTCACAGTTGCCGTCAAAACGCTCATAGTTGCCGACTTTTCGTTCATAATTGCGTACAAAGGGCTCATAGTTGCCTACTTAATGGTTCCAGCTCATCTTCAAAATACTCATAATTGCCTTCAGAATGTTCACACGTAGTTTCAAAATGCTCACATTCGCTTCCACGATGCTCATAGTTGCCGACTTTTCATTCATAATATCTAACATACTCCTGATAGTGTAAGTTAAATGGTTCATGGTTGCTATCAAAAGGCTCACAGTTGCCGTCACATTATTTGCACAAGCCGTCAGAATGCTCACATTAAGAAAAAAAGTGCTCATAGTTGCCGACCATTCGTTCATAATTGCCGACCAAGGCCTCACAGTTGCCGACTATTCGTTCATAATTGCCGACTAAGGCCTCACAGTTGCCGTCAAAACGCTCATAGTTGCCGACTACTCGCTCATAATTGCCGACCAATGCCTCACAGTTGCCGTCAAAACGCTCATAGTTGCCGACTTTTCATTCATAGTCCCCGACATAAAAGTTTATAGTTCCCGACTAATGGCTCACAGTTGCCGTCAGAATCGTCACAAAAAGCGTCACAATGCTCACACTTGCCGTCAAAGCGCTCATAGTTGCCGACTATTTGTTCATAATTGCGGACATAGGCCTCACAGTTGCCGTCAAAACGCTCATAGTTGCCGACTTTTCGTTGATAATTGCGGACAATGGGCTCATAGTTAATCACATACTCGTTCGTGCTCATCTTCAAAATAATCACAGTTGCCTTCAGAATGTTCACACGTACTTTCAAAATGCTCACACTCGCTTACACGATGCTCATAGTTGCCGACTTTTAATTCATAATACTGATAATGTAAGTTAAATGGTTCATGGTTGCTGTCAAAAGTCTCACAGTTGCGGTCAGATTTTTCACACAAGCCGTCATAATGCTCAAATTTTAAAAAAAGAGTGCTCATAGTTGCCGACCAAGGCCTCACAGTTGCCGTCAAAACGCTCATAGTTGCCGATTTTTCGTTCATAATTGCCGACGAAGGCCTCACAGTTGCCGTCAAAACGTTCATAGTTGCCGACTTCTCCTTCATAATTTCGTACAAAGGGCTCATAGTTGCCTACTTAATGGTTCCAGCTCATCTTCAAAATACTCATAGTTGCCTTCAGAATGTTCACACGTAGTTTCAAAATGCTCACATTCGCTTCCACGATGCTCATAGTTGCCGACTTTTCATTCATAATATCTAACATACTGCTGATAGTGTAAGTTAAATGGATCATGGTTGCTATCAAAAGGCTCACAGTTCCCGTCACATTATTTGCACAAGCCGTCAGAATGCTCACATTAAGAAAAAAAGTGCTCATAGTTGGCGACTTTTCGTTCATAATTGCCGACCAAGGCCTCACAGTTGCCGTGAAAACGCTCATAGTTGCCGACCATTCGTTCATAATTGCCGACCAAGGCCTCACAGTTGCCGTCAAAACGCTCATAGTTGCCGACTATTCGTTCATAATTGCCGACCAAAGCCTCACAGTTGCCGTCAAAACGCTCATAGTTGCCGACTTTTCGTTCATAATTGCCGACGAAAGCCTCACAGTTGCCGTCAAAACGTTCATAGTTGCCGACTATTCGTTCATAATTGCCGACCAAAGCCTCACAGTTGCCGTCAAAACGCTCATAGTTGCCGACTTTTCGTTCATAATTGCCGACGAAAGCCTCACAGTTGCCGTCAAAACGTTCATAGTTGCCGACTTTTCCTTCATAATTGCGTACAAAGGGCTCATAGTTTCCTACTTAATGGTTCCAGCTCATCTTCAAAATACTCATAGTTGCCTTCAGAATGTTCACACGTAGTTTCAAAATGCTCACATTCGCTTCCACGATGCTCATAGTTGCCGACTTTTCATTCATAATATCTAACATACTGCTGATAGTGTAAGTTAAATGGATCATGGTTGCTATCAAAAGGCTCACAGTTCCCGTCACATTATTTGCACAAGCCGTCAGAATGCTCACATTAAGAAAAAAAGTGCTCATAGTTGCCGACCATTCGTTCATAATTGCCGACCAAGGCCTCACAGTTGCCGTCAAAACGCTCATAGTTGCCGACTTTTTGTTCATAATTGCGTACAAAGGGCTCATAGTTGCCTACATAATGGTTCGTGCTCATCTTCAAAATACTCACAGTTGCCTTCAGAATGTTCAAACGTAATTTCAAAATGCTCACACTCGCTTCCATGATGCTCATAGTTGCTGACTTTTCATTCATAATATCTAACATATTGCTGATAGTGTAAGTTAAATGGTTCATGGTTGCTGTCAAAAGTCTCACAGTTGCGGTCAGATTTTTCACACAAGCCGTCATAATGCTCAAATTTTAAAAAAAGAGTGCTCATAGTTGCCGACCAAGGCCTCACAGTTGCCGTCAAAACGCTCATAGTTGCCGAATTTTTGTTCATAATTGCGTACAAAGGGCTCATAGTTGCCTACATAATGGTTCGTGATCATCTTCAAAATACTCACAGTTGCCTTCAGAATGTTCAAACGTACTTTGAAAATGCTCACACTCGCTTACACGATGCTCATAGTTGCCGACTTTTAATTCATAATACTGATAATGTAAGTTAAATGGTTCATGGTTGCTGTCAAAAGTCTCACAGTTGCGGTCAGATTTTTCACACAAGCCGTCATAATGCTCAAATTTTAAAAAAAGAGTGCTCATAGTTGCCGACCAAGGCCTCACAGTTGCCGTCAAAACGCTCATAGTTGCCGATTTTTCGTTCATAATTGCCGACGAAGGCCTCACAGTTGCCGTCAAAACGTTCATAGTTGCCGACTTTTCCTTCATAATTTCGTACAAAGGGCTCATAGTTGCCTACTTAATGGTTCCAGCTCATCTTCAAAATACTCATAGTTGCCTTCAGAATGTTCACACGTAGTTTCAAAATGCTCACATTCGCTTCCACGATGCTCATAGTTGCCGACTTTTCATTCATAATATCTAACATACTGCTGATAGTGTAAGTTAAATGGATCATGGTTGCTATCAAAAGGCTCACAGTTCCCGTCACATTATTTGCACAAGCCGTCAGAATGCTCACATTAAGAAAAAAAGTGCTCATAGTTGCCGACCATTCGTTCATAATTGCCGACCAAGGCCTCACAGTTGCCATCAAAACGCTCATAGTTGGCGACTTTTCGTTCATAATTGCCGACCAAGGCCTCACAGTTGCCGTCAAAACGCTCATAGTTGCCGACCATTCGTTCATAATTGCCGACGAAGGCCTCACAGTTGCCGTCAAAACGCTCATAGTTGCCGACTATTCGTTCATAATTGCCGACGAAAGCCTCACAGTTGCCGTCAAAACGTTCATAGTTGCCGACTATTCGTTCATAATTGCCGACCAAAGCCTCACAGTTGCCGTCAAAACGCTCATAGTTGCCGACTTTTCGTTCATAATTGCCGACGAAAGCCTCAGAGTTGCCGTCAAAACGTTCATAGTTGCCGACTATTCGTTCATAATTGCCGACGAAGGCCTCACAGTTGCCGTCAAAACGTTCATAGTTGCCGACTTTTCCTTCATAATTGCGTACAAAGGGCTCATAGTTGCCTACATAATGTTTCGTGCTTATCTTCAAAATACTCACAGTTGCCTTCAGAATGTTCACACGTACTTTCAAAAAGCTCACACTCGCTCCCACGATGGTCATAGTTGCCGACTTTTTATTCATAATGCTGATAGTGTAAGTTACATGGTTGATGGTTGCTGTCAAAAGTCTCATAGTTGCGGTCAGATTCTTGACACAAGCCGTCAGAATGCTCACATTCAAAAAAAAAAAGGGCTCATAGTTGCCGACTATTTGCTCATAATTGCCGACCAACTCCTCACTGTTGCCGTCAAAACGCTCATAGTTGCCGACTTTTCGTTCATAATTGCGTACAAAGGGCTCATAGTTGCCTACTTAATGGTCCCAGCTAATCTTCAAAATACTCATAGTTGCCTTCAGAATGTTCACACGTAGTTTCAAAATGCTCACATTCGCTTCCACGATGCTCATAGTTGCCGACTTTTCATTCATAATATCTAACATACTGCTGATAGTGTAAGTTAAATGGATCATGGTTGCCATCAAAAGGCTCACAGTTCCCGTCACATTATTTGCACAAGCCGTCAGAATGCTCACATTAAGAAAAAAGTGCTCATAGTTGCCGACCATTCGTTCATAATTGCCGACCAAGGCCTCACAGTTGCCATCAAAACGCTCATAGTTGGCGACTTTTCGTTCATAATTGCCGACCAAGGCCTCACAGTTGCCGTCAAAACGCTCATAGTTGCCGACTATTCGTTCATAATTGCCGACCAAAGCCTCACAGTTGCCGTCAAAACGCTCATAGTTGCCGACTTTTCCTTCATAATTGCGTACAAAGGGCTCATAGTTGCCTACTTAATGGTTCCAGCTCATTTTCAAAATACTCATAGTTGCCTTCAGAATGTTCACACGTAGTTTCAAAATGCTCACATTCGCTTCCACGATGCTCATAGTTGCCGACTTTTCATTCATAATATCTAACATACTGCTGATTGTGTAACTTAAGTGGTTCATGGTTGGTGTCAGAAGCCTCACAATTTCTGTCACAATGCTCACGCAAAACGTAAGAATTCTCACATTAAAAAAAAAGTGCTCATAGTTGCCGACTATTCGTTCATAATTGCCGACCAAGGCCTCACAGTTGCCGTCAAAACGCTCATAGTTGCCGACTTTTTGTTCATAATTGCGTACAAAGGGCTCATAGTTGCCTACATAATGGTTCGTGCTCATCTTCAAAATACTCACAGTTGCCTTCAGAATGTTCAAACGTAATTTCAAAATGCTCACACTCGCTTCCATAATGCTCATAGTTGCTGACTTTTCATTCATAATATCTAACATATTGCTGATAGTGTAAGTTAAATGGTTGATGGTTGCTGTCAAAAGTCTCATAGTTGCGGTCAGATTCTTGACACAAGCCGTCAGAATGCTCACATTCAAAAAAAAAAAAGTGCTCATAGTTGCCGACTATTTGCTCATAATTGCCGACCAACTCCTCACAGTTGCCGTCAAAACGCTCATAGTTGCCGACTTTTCGTTCATAATTGCGTACAAAGGGCTAATAGTTGCCTACATAATGTTTCGTGCTTATCTTCAAAATACTCACAGTTGCCTTCAGAATGTTCACACGTACTTTCAAAAAGCTCACACTCGCTCCCACGATGGTCATAGTTGCCGACTTTTTATTCATAATGCTGATAGTGTAAGTTACATGGTTGATGGTTGCTGTCAAAAGTCTCATAGTTGCGGTCAGTTTCTTGACACAAGCCGTCAGAATGCTCACATTCAAAAAAAAAAGTGCTCATAGTTGCCGACTATTTGCTCATAATTGCCGACCAACTCCTCACAGTTGCCGTCAAAACGCTCATAGTTGCCGACATTTCGTTCATAATTGCGGACAAAGGGCTCATAGTTGCCCACATACTGATTCGTGCTCATCCTAAAAATACTCACAGTTGCCTTCAGAATGTTCACACGTAGTTTCAAAATGCTCACACTCTCTTACACAATGCTCATAGTTGCCGACTTTTCATTCATAATGCTGATAGTGTAAGTTAAATGGTTCACAGTTGCTGTGAAAAGTCTCACAGTTGCGGCCAGGTTCTTCAGACAAGCCGTGATAATCCTCACATTAGAAAAAAAAAATGTGCTCATAGTTGCCGACCATTCGTTCATAATTGCCGACCAAGGCCTCACAGTTGCTGTCAAAACGCTCATAGTTGCCGACTACATGTTTATAATTGCCGACCAACGCCTCACAGTTGCCTTCAAAACGCTCATAGTTGCCGACTTTTTGTTCATAATTGCGGACAAAGGGCTCATAGTTTCCTACATAATGTTTCATGCTCATCCTCAGAATACACACAGCTGCCTTCAGAATGTTCACGCGTACTTTAAAAATGCTCACACTCGCTTCCACGATGCTCATAGTTGCCGACTTTTCATTCATAATATCTAACATACTGCTGATAGTGTAACTTAAATGGTTCACGGTTGGTGTCAAAAGCCTCACAGTTTCTGTCACAATGCTCACGCAAAACGTGATAATTCTCACATTAAAAAAAAAAGTGCTCATAGTTGCCGACTATTCGTTCATAATTGCCGACCAAGGCCTCACAGTTGCCGTCAAAACGTTCATAGTTGCCGACTTTTCGTTCATAATTGCTGACAAAGGGCTCATATTTGCCTACATATTCGTTCGTGCCCATCTTCAAAATACTTACAGTTGCCTTCAGAATCTTCACACGTACTTTCAAAATGCTCACACTCGTTTCCACGATGCTCATAGTTGCCGACTTTTCATTCATAATATCTAACATACTGCTGATAGTGTAAGTTAAATGGTTCATGGTTGTTGTTGAAAGCCTCACAGTTTCCGTCAGATTCCTCACGCAAGCCGTCAGAATGTTCACATTAAAAAAAAAAGTGCTCATAGTTGCCGACCATTCGTTCATAATTGCCGACCAAGGCCTCACAGTTGCATTCAAAACGCTCATAGTTGCCTAGTTTTCGTTCATAATTGCGGATATGGGGCTCACATTTGAAAACATAATTCTTCATGCTTATCTTGAAAATACTCGCAGTTTGCTCCAGAAAGTTCACACGTGCTTTCAAGGTGCTCACACTGGCTTTCACGCTGCTCATAGTTGCCGACTTTTCGTTCATAGTTGCCGACTTTTTGTTGATAATTGCAGTTATGGGGCTCACAATTGAAAACATAATTCTTCATGCTTATCTTGAAAATACTCGCAGTTTGCTTCAGAATGTTCACACGTGCTTTCAAAGTGCTCACACTAGTTCTCATGATGCTCATAGTTGCCGACTTTTTGTTCATAATTGCCGGCCAAGGCCTCACAGTTGCCGTGAACACGCTCATAGTTGCCGACTTTTCGTTCATAATTTTGGACATGGGCTCACACTTGCCGTCAGATGGTTCACGCTACAGCGGTACTTGGGCAATGAGTATTTCTTTATATGTACTAACATAGGTTAATTTCGAAGAAGAAGTTAGTTAAAAATATAGAATTATCAAATATACAAAAAAAAAAGATATTCATATGTCATAAAATAATAAGGTTTTCAATATCTAGTTGGCAGGCAATCAGATAAATAATACATATATATATATATAAAAATGGAGAGAAACCACGTAATGGAAACATTGTTATTTTGATGTGGCTCGTATGTATTATAAGAAAATAAGGAACCAAGGCTACAGCGAATTGTATTTTATCGTTGTAACACTAGCCGTCAAACTGCTCACACTTGCCGTCAAAATTCTTATACATGTCCTCAAAATTTATAAAATTACTAAATGTGGTAAGAAAAAAAAAAAGCAACGAAGGCTTTACGTATACGACGCCTTTCACACCCGCAAATTATGAGGCACTTCCTGTAGAGTTATAATGGCCATATTTGACGAAACTGTAGCCTTTCGGGAGTAAGTCACAGGAAAATTTCCAAAAGTGAATATTTCGAATGTTTAGTTGGTCTAAAGGGGCGATGAAGATATTTCCCATGTTATTTAAATGGACGGTTTTGCGGACCTATAATCTGAAATTTTAGGTACTTTCAATAAAACTTTGAAATTCCGTATACTTGTACGTTTTCGTAAGTCTTACCTAGTTGGATATATATTTCCAAGTTTAGCGTGGTTTTATGCGGAACTCAAAAAATTTCCCATGTTATTTCTATGAAACACCTTTGACATCCCAAAATTATTGGGCACTTCCTGTAGGGCTACAATAACTAATTTCGACATGATTGTAGATTGTCGGGACTAACCAACAGGAAAATTGTCAAAAGTGAATATTTTTAACTTTTAAGAGGTCTAAAGAGGAAATGAAGAAATTCCCCATGTTATTTAAATGGGCCTTTATTTAGACTTGTAATCTCAAAGTTTAGTTACTTGTAATTGGAACACAAACGAGAAATTCGGTATTCTTGTACGTTTTCATTAGCGTTACCTAAGTAAATCAGTACAAAGTAAAAATTTTCAACTTTAGAGTGGTTTTATGGGGAATTGAAAAGTCTTTCTCATGTCATTTATATGGGACGTCTTCTGCACGCCAAAATGTTCGGTTAATTGTGGTAGGATTGCAATGATGAAATTTAGCATAATTGTAGGCTTTCCAGACTAAGCTACAGCAAAATTGCCAAAAGTGAATATTTTTAATGTTTAAGGGGTCTAAAGGAGGATGAAGAAATCCCCACGCTATTTAAATAGGCGTTTTCTTGGGATCCAAAATCTTATCTTTTAATTAGTTGAAATAGTAAAGTAAACTTGAAATTCCCTAGAATTGTGAGAATAAGAGGTGCAAGGGCGAAATACCTTCAAAAGGAGGGGCTTTGTGGACGAAGCCACAAGCTAACCAAACTAAACTTTTGTTTGTCTTTTACCGAAGGTTTGAAAAGTTTTCGACTAAGAGAGGTGTAGCTGTGCACGAAGATGTGTTGACATTGTGCGGAAAAGTGGAAAGAAGAAAAATAGTGATAAGCGAAAAAAAATAATAATAATAACATAAATTTTATTTAATCATATACTTTACTCTTTCAATGGGTGAACAATAATAGAGCATGAAAGTAAATTAGAGTAAATTTATATTTCGCTCACACTTGAGGTCATTTTTATTCGAAACTAAGCTTTTGCACTACTATAAGGAAACTATTCAAAACTGAGAAGTGCAATTTCTACAACAAGTGTACCTGGATATTATGCGTTCGAGTACGTGTAAGGAATTATTGTATCTGCACTTTTCTACAAGAAAAGATACTCTAAATTGTTGTAGAAATTTGAAAATTTGACGGCAAACAGAGCCCACGCTTAACGTGAACACCGCCCGTGAGAGTACATAATTTGATATCTTTTTTTTCTTTTCTTTCATTTTTTCTTTCTTTCCATTTTCTTTCTTTTTCTTTTCTTTTTTTTTCTTCTCAACAGAAAGAAAACTAGTGAAACTAGAGAAGAGAAATCTCTACCGAGAATGTACGAAAACATTTTTTTTTTTTTATCGAAGTAGGTGGAAGGAATCATCGGATCAAAATGCTCAAAGTTGCCATGAGGATCCTCACACAAGCCGTCAAAATGCTCATAGTTGCCCACAATTCGTTCATAATTGCGGACATAGAGCTCACAGTTACCATGAGAAGGTTCACACTAGCCGTCAAAATCCTCACACTTGCCGTCAAAACGATCATAGTTGCCGACTTTTCGTTCATATTTGCGGATATAGGGCTCATAGTTGAAAACATAATTTTTCATGCTTATCTTCAAAATACTCGCAGTTGGCTTCACAATGTTCACACGTGCTTCCAAAGTGCTCACACTCGCTTTCATGATGCTCATAGTTGCCGACTTTTTGTTCATAATTGCCGACCCAAGGCTCACAGTTGCCATCAAAACGCTCATAGTTGTCGACTTTTCGTTCATAATTGCGGATATAGAGCTCACAATTGAATACATAATTTTTCATGTTTATCTTGAAAATACTAGCAGTTGGCTTCAGAATGTTCACACGTACTTTCAGGGTGCTCACACTTGCCGTCAAAACGCTCATAGTTGCCGACTTTTCGTTCATAATTGCGGACATTGGGGTCAAAGTTGCCGACATTGTAGTTTATGTTTACCTTCCAAATACTCTCCGTTGCCTTGACAATTTTCACACTAACCCTGAAATTGCTAACACTCGCTCTCACAAGGCTCATAGTTGTCGACCTTTCATTCATAATATGAAATATACAGTTGATAGTGTAAGTTAAATGTTTCATGGTTGCTGTCAAAAGGCTCACAGTTGCCGTCAGATTCCTCACTCAAGCCGTCACCATGCTCACATTTACCAATAAAGTGCTCATAGTTGCCGACTATTTGTTCATAATTGCCGACCTATGGCTCACAGTTGCCGTCAAAACGCTCATAGTTGCCGACTTTTCGTTCATATTTGCGAATATAGGGCTCACAATTGAAAACATAATTTTTCATGCTTATCTTCAAAATACTCACAGTTGACTTCAGAATGTTCACAGGTGCTTCCAAAGTGCTCACACTCGCTTTCATGATGCTCATAGTTGCCGACTTTTCGTTCATATTTGCGAATATAGGGCTCACAATTGAAAACATAATTTTTCATGTTTATCTTCAAAATACTCGCATTTGGCTTCAGAATGTTCACAGGTGCTTCCAAAGTGCTCACACTCGCTTTCACGATGCTCATAGTTGCCGACTTTTGTTCATAATTGCCGACCCAGGGCTCACAGTTGCCGTCAAAACGCTCATAGTTGCCGACTTTTCGTTCATAATTGCGGACTTAAGTCTCATAGGTGGCAACATAATGGTTCATGGTTGCCGTCAATATGCCCAAAGTTGAACACGTATCTCCCATGGAAAACTTTAACCGCTTATCGCCATGAGAGCTCAAAATCCAGCCTAAAGTTGAAATTGAACGCTGTCAGCGGAATCAAAACCTGGAGGTTTTTTTTTTTTTTTTTTTTTTTTTTACAAAGGAGCGTTCAATGGAATTCCGTAATATGAAATAAACTGAATATTCGTGTGAACGAGCATGAAAATTATGACCTCTTTTATGCGTGTACTTAAGGGATGAGCTAAGTGACTGATGACAGATATGTTGGAATGTGAATGTCGATGAACCGAATAACATATCGTTGTTAATTCACAGGTACAATTGAGACATGATATATCTTTTCAAACGTAGGCATTTTGTAAGCAGCACCGCAAATTTTGTCCGCGAAGACAGGCTTTGCTGTCCGCCAAGATGTGCGGACATTGTGAGGGAAAATGAAAAGAAGAAAAATAGTGATAAAAAGAAAAACAACATAAATTTTATTTCACCATATAGTTTACTCTTTCAATGGGCGACCTATAATAGAGTAAGAAAGTAAATAAGAAGAATTTTACATTTTGCTCACACTTGTGGTCATTTTTATTTCAAATTAAGTTTTTGTACTATTGCAAGAAAACTATTCGTACCCGATTAATTTAATTTCTGCAAGACGTGAACCTACATACTTTACAGGGAAGTTCATAAAAAGAATTGTTGTATCGCCATATATATATAAAACTTTAAAATGTTACAGAAGGTTGAACATTTGACGGCAAACAGAGGCCACACTGACCGTCGAAAACTGCGAACGCAGCCGGCAGGTGTAGAGGAGAACACAAAATCATGTTCTTTCTCAATTGTAAAGAGACCGTAGAAGCTAGAATAGTGAAAGTTCTACACAAGACGTACTTAAACACAGTACATGCGACAACGTACAAACAGTTTGTATATACAAATTACTAACAGAGAAAATTCAGTTTCTCTTTTACCGGAGGGTTAAAATTTTGTCGGCGAAGACAGGTTTCGATTGCCGCAAAGATGTGTGGATACTGTGGTGGAAGGTGAGACGAGGAAAAATATTGATAAAAAGGAAAACAATATAAAATTTATTTAACTATATACTATTCTGCGTCAATGGGTGAACTATAAGAGAGTGAGAATGTAAATTGGAATACCATTACATTTCGCTCACCCTTGTGGTCAAGCTTGTTTGAAATTACGTTTCTACACTATTTTTGGGAAATTATTCAAACCAGAATAGTGCAATTTGCACAGAAAGTGTATGAAAATACTGTGCACGGGAATTGATATAAAGAATTGTAGTAACTCCAATTTTATGAAGGAAAATATACTTCAAATTGGTGCAGAAGGTTGAAAATATTACTGCAAGCACAGACCACACTGGCCGTCAAGGGCTTTGAACGCTACCTGCAAGGATAGATGAGAAATTGAAATCATTTTCTTCCCACTACGAATAGAAAAACCAATAAAACTAGAATAGTAATATTTCTAAACGGAATATATGCAAACACAGTATATCGCAGTAGGTTATTAGGAATTTTTATATTCACATTTACAAAAATGATAAAAATAATAATAATAATAATAATAATAATAATAATAATAATAATAATTAAAAAAGTTATTACAGTTCAAAATGTAGCGGAGGGTTGAAAATTTTCCGGCTAAAACGAGGTTTATTGGAAATGAAGATGTGTGGGCATGCACCGTAAAAATAAGACAATCGTTAGAGCAGTGTGTGTGTGTGGGGGGGGGGATAAACATAGAAATAATGAAAAGAAATCACTAATATCCATTCCAGCTTCAATTAATGAACAATGATGTAGGGAGAGAGCAAACAACAACACTGTTGTTTATTCCTTCACATTCGGAATGACGGTCATCCCAGATTCTGTTTTTCCACTATCTTGACGAAAGATAGATTAGTGACATTACCAGCCTACCTGTACCTAAACACTGTGCATTGAAATATGTATAATATTAGTACTCTCATATTTGCGCAGATAAGGCTCATAGTTGCCGTCAACATGCTCACAGTTGCCGTCAAAATGCTCACACGTGCCGTCAAAATGCTCACACTTGCCGTCACAATTTATAAGGTTTAAAAAATGCGGTAAGAAGTAAAGCAACATAAATGTCACTTAACCAGATACTATTCTGTGCTAATGGGTGAGCAATAACAGAGTAAGAAAGTAAATTGGAAAACTTTTACATTTCGCTCACACTTGTGGTCATGTTTTTTTTTTTTTTTTTTTTTTTGGTAAATTACGTTCTCCCACTATTTTAACGAAACTATTCAAACCAGAATAGTGCAATTTCTACATGAGGTGTACCTTGATCCCAGCATAATTGTGGGACGTAAATCTTGAAGATTTCATTTAATTTCATTTTTAATAATAATACTAATAATAGTAATAAATATGTGCAAGAAAGTTGAAATTTGGCTTAATACGGGAGGCGAACGACCCAGGCTGTTTGCCGGAATAAAACTTGGATCCCTAACGCCAGAAGCGCATATATTAACGGCTTAGCCACGAGGTGGCTGATACAGAAATAATGCAAATTCCAATATTTTTACTTTTTGCTAATGTTTGAAATTGTTGTTATTGCAAATCACGTTTTTAACAAAACTGTTCTAACTACAAAAGTGAAATTTCAACCCAAACCATGGCAAAGCACTGAAAAGTAAGGAAAAGCATGGCAAAGTAAAGAAATATGTAAAGAATATATATTTAACCGCAGTGACACGGAATATATATAAAAATTCATCCATGGTTTTTCTCACAAACCCAACTCCCCCCCCCCCGAAAGAAAAGATAGGTTTATTGCATCTCTTTGCTCCGGTGCATAATCGTGGCAGATAGGTTAAAATTTCAAGGGACTTCGTGCACACTATAGCAACAGCAAAGTATGTGGGAAGGAACGGCAGAAATCCGATAAAACGCGGTGTTGGCGTGTGCCACCTCGGTAGTGAAAGAATAATTTCTTTCTGTGAACACGAATTTTTCTCAACGAGATTAAATAAATAAATAATTTAATAAAAATTAAATACTTCTAAGGGAAGAACACAGCAAATGAATGACGAGGTAGGTAAAAATTCCAAATGGAAATACAGGGCTGTGAAGTTCAAAAATAAATAAATAAATAAATAAATAAATAAACCATTATCATACTTAAAAATATGTGGTAAAAATTAAAAAGAAAATAAGACCTTTGTTGTACTCTCACGAGAAGATACACACATCGTCTGGAAATTTGAGTCGATAGAAAGCACACAACTGTGATCTAAAACAACCAAATTTAAAACGAAATCACCACATAAGTGTAACCTAATGAAGTTCAACAAAATAAAGCATACAGTAAATTGTGGCGGTGATGGAGGGCGCAGTTACCGTCATGTAAACAAGTCCGTCCACGCTTAAGTTTAACGGGAGCGAGAAGGTAAACCATGTCGGTGATGGATGGCTTAGTTGCCGTCATATAGAGAAACCCCTGTCTATCGTGAGACCCATGTTCCACTTGCTAACACTTTCATGTATGTGAAAACAAGTCAAGATCAGCAAGTGCGAGCGAGTGCGAAAACGTAAAGTCGGCAATTATGAGCAAATGAAAAAAAAAAAAACAGCAATTATGAGCATATGGAATATTCCAAATGGGAGAATTAAATAAATAAAAAGAACATAAAAGTGTGATAAGACACTTGTTGTACTCTCAAGAGGATATATATACATCGTCTGGAAATTACACAACAACTGGAGCGAAAGTAAGGAAATTAAAAAAAAAAAAAAGAGAACAGCACATAACTGAAAGCAAATGAAGATCAAGAAAAGAAAGCATACGGTAAATTATGGCGGTGATGGAGGGCGCAGTTACCGTCATGTAAACTAATCCGTCCACGCTTAAGTTTAACGGGAGCGAGAAGGTAAACTTTGTCGGTGATGGATGCTTTAGTTGCCGTCATACAGAGGAGCCCCTGCTTATCATGAGACCCATGTTCCCCTTGCTAACACTTTTATGTATGTGTAAAAAAAATAAAGATCGGCAAGTGTGAGCGAGTGGGAAAAGGTAAAGTCGGCAATTATGAGCATATGGAACATTCCACATAAGACACTATATACCTCATCAGGAAAGTACACAACTGTGAGCGAAAACAACCAAATTAAGAAATCAGCACATAAGTGTAAACTAATGAAATTCAACAAAAGAAAGCATACGGTAAATTGTGGCGGTGATGGAGGGCGCAGTTGCCGTCAATTAAACCAGTGCGTGCACGCTTAAGTTTAACGGGAGCGAGAAGGTAAACCATGTCGGTGATGGATGGCTTAGTTGCCGTCATATAGAGGAGCCCGTGCTTATCATGAGACCCATGTTCCCCTTACTAACACTTTTAAGTATGTGAAAAGAAGTAAAGATCGGCAAGTGTGAGCGAGTGGGAAAAGGTGAAGTCGGCAATTATGAGCAAATGAAAAAAAAAGTCGGCAATTATGAGCATATGGAACATTCCACATGAGACACTTGTCGCGCTCTGAAAAGAACATATATATATATATATATATATATATATATATATATATATATATATATATATATATATATATATATACCTCATCTGAAAAGTACACAAGTGTGAGCGTAAACAACCAAATTAAGAAAAAGAAATCACCACATAACTGTAAACTATTGAAATTCAACAAAAGGAAGCATACGGTAAATTGTGGCGGTGATGGAGGGCGCAGTTACCGTCATGTAAACTAGTCCGTCCACGCTTAAGTTTAACGGGAGCGAGAAGGTAAACCTTGTCGGTGATGGATGCTTTAGTTGCCGTCATACAGAGGAGCCCCTGCATATCATGACACCCATGTTGCCCTTGCTAACACTTTTATGTATATGTAAAAAAAAAATAAAGATCGGCAAGTGTGAGCGAGTGGGAAAAGGTAAAGTCGGCAATTATGAGCAAATGGAAAAAAAAAGTCGGCAATTATGAGCATATGGAACATTCCACATAAGACACTTTTGCACTCTCAAGAGAAGATATATATATTTATACCTCATCAGGAAAGTACACAACTGTGAGCGAAAACAACCAAATTAAGAAATCAGCACATAACAGTAAACTAATGAAAGTCAACATAAGAAAGCATGCGGTAAATTGTGGCGGTGATGGAGGGCGCAGTTGCCGTCAATTAAGCCAGTGCGTGCACGCTTAAGTTTAACGGGAGCGAGAAGGTAAACCATGTCGGTGATTGATGACTTTGTTGCCGTCAAATAAAAGGGACCCCGCTTACCATGAGACAAATGTACTATTTCTGGGAACGGACACATTATATGGAGGGCAAAGTGCACAGCCTGAATGCCAGGTGTACTTGTCGGTGATAGTATGGCAACTGTGGTATCTGGTGTCATGCAGGCAGTACGGACTGGGGTAGGGAATTGACGGACGAGGTCGCCCCTGTCTAACGTACGTTCCCTTTGAAGATCTCGCCCACACTTGCTGCGAGGTTCTTCCATCTCCTGTAAGACCGCTTACCCGCAAAACACGCGCGGATCAGACACGAGTCAGACACGTGCGCGTGTGAGTAATGATCAAATGAACGGCACTAAAAAGCGGCCGGAGAGGGGGACATGGTCCCCCTTACTAACCCTTTTATATACGGGGAAAAAAGTCAAGTAAAGATGGGCAAGTGTGAGCGAGTGCGAAAAAAGTAAAGTAAAAGTCGGCAATTATGAGCGAGTGCGAAAAATTAAAGTAAAAGTCGGCAATTATGAGCGAGTGCGAAAAATTAAAGTAAAAGTCGGCAATTATGAGCGAGTGCGAAAAATTAAAGTAAAAGTCGGCAATTATGAGCGAGTGCGAAAAAAACAAAGTAAAAGTCGGCAATTATGAGCAAGTGCAAAAAAAAAACAAAGTAAAAGTCGGCAATTATGAGCAAAAAGTCGGCAATTATGAGCGAAAAAAATGAAAAAAATACACCACCTGAGGTGTATACACCACCAGGTTCGGACAATTGGTTCATACACTCGGTCGAGCGGCCGGTGGTGTGACGCTACCATCCGCTGGATTATACCTGAACGCCTCTAAGGTAGAATCCGATCTAGGCAAAGCAACGGTATCTGGCGTCCCTCATTTGAAAGTGTATTTACTACGCGAAGCGTAGGGGTAGGCTCGTCCTACTTTACATGACCCATGGTTTGCGGCAGATGTATTGTAAGGACGATATTGATCCTTAGAATCTCTGTCGTGAGTTACACCAAGGAGATGTTCAAGGTTGGGACGTGGAATCCTCTGTAAACGACTTAGATACCTGGCGGGGTATTGTGAACGGTAGAGCAGTTGCCACGCTGCGATCTGTTGAGACTTAGCCCTTGCTTGGAGGATTCGTCTTGTCGGTTAGACGAGACCTCCGGGGTATCTACGCCACCTCAGGTGGTGTATTTATTTCATTTTTTTCGCTCATAATTGCCGAATTTTTGCTCATAATTGCCGACTTTTACTTTGTTTTTTTTTGCACTCGCTCATAATTGCCGACTTTTACTTTGTTTTTTTCGCACTCGCTCATAATTGCCGACTTTTACTTTAATTTTTCGCACTCGCTCATAATTGCCGACTTTTACTTTAATTTTTCGCACTCGCTCATAATTGCCGACTTTTACTTTACCTTTTCCCACTCGCTCACACTTGCCGATCTTTATTTTTTTTACACATACATAAAAGTGTTAGCAAGGGCAACATGGGTGTCATGATATGCAGGGGCTCCTCTGTATGACGGCAACTAAAGCATCCATCACCGACAAGGTTTACCTTCTCGCTCCCGTTAAACTTAAGCGTGGACGGACTAGTTTACATGACGGTAACTGCGCCCTCCATCACCGCCACAATTTACCGTATGCTTCCTTTTGTTGAATTTCAATAGTTTACAGTTATGTGGTGATTTCTTTTTCTTAATTTGGTTGTTTACGCTCACACTTGTGTACTTTTCAGATGAGGTATATATATATATGTATATATATATATATATATATATATATATATATATATATATATATATATATATATATATATATATGTTCTTTTCAGAGCGCGACAAGTGTCTCATGTGGAATGTTCCATATGCTCATAATTGCCGACTTTTTTTTTCATTTGCTCATAATTGCCGACTTCACCTTTTCCCACTCGCTCACACTTGCCGATCTTTACTTCTTTTCACATACTTAAAAGTGTTAGTAAGGGGAACATGGGTCTCATGATAAGCACGCTCCTCTATATGACGGCAACTAAGCCATCCATCACCGACATGGTTTACCTTCTCGCTCCCGTTAAACTTAAGCGTGCACGCACTGGTTTAATTGACGGCAACTGCGCCCTCCATCACCGCCACAATTTACCGTATGCTTTCTTTTGTTGAATTTCATTAGTTTACACTTATGTGCTGATTTCTTAATTTGGTTGTTTTCGCTCACAGTTGTGTACTTTCCTGATGAGGTATATAGTGTCTTACGTGGAATGTTCCATATGCTCATAATTGCCGACTTTACCTTTTCCCACTCGCTCACACTTGCCGATCTTTATTTTTTTTACACATACATAAAAGTGTTAGCAAGGGGAACATGGGTCTCATGATAAGCAGGGGCTCCTCTGTATGACGGCAACTAAAGCATCCATCACCGACAAAGTTTACCTTCTCGCTCCCGTTAAACTTAAGCGTGGACGGATTAGTTTACATGACGGTAACTGCGCCCTCCATCACCGCCATAATTTACCGTATGCTTTCTTTTCTTGATCTTCATTTGCTTTCAGTTATGTGCTGTTCTCTTTTTTTTTTTTTTTTAATTTCCTTACTTTCGCTCACAGTTGTTGTGTAATTTCCAGACGATGTATATATATCCTCTTGAGAGTACAACAAGTGTCTTATCACACTTTTATGTTCTTTTTATTTATTTAATTCTCCCATTTGGAATATTCCATATGCTCATAATTGCTGTTTTTTTTTTTTTTTTTTTCATTTGCTCATAATTGCCGACTTTACGTTTTCGCACTCGCTCGCACTTGCTGATCTTGACTTGTTTTCACATACATGAAAGTGTTAGCAAGTGGAACATGGGTCTCACGATAGACAGGGGTTTCTCTATATGACGGCAACTAAGCCATCCATCACCGACATGGTTTACCTTCTCGCTCCCGTTAAACTTAAGCGTGGACGGACTTGTTTACATGACGGTAACTGCGCCCTCCATCACCGCCACAATTTACTGTATGCTTTATTTTGTTGAACTTCATTAGGTTACACTTATGTGGTGATTTCGTTTTAAATTTGGTTGTTTTAGATCACAGTTGTGTGCTTTCTATCGACTCAAATTTCCAGACGATGTGTGTATCTTCTCGTGAGAGTACAACAAAGGTCTTATTTTCTTTTTAATTTTTACCACATATTTTTAAGTATGATAATGGTTTATTTATTTATTTATTTATTTATTTATTTTTGAACTTCACAGCCCTGTATTTCCATTTGGAATTTTTACCTACCTCGTCATTCATTTGCTGTGTTCTTCCCTTAGAAGTATTTAATTTTTATTAAATTATTTATTTATTTAATCTCGTTGAGAAAAATTCGTGTTCACAGAAAGAAATTATTCTTTCACTACCGAGGTGGCACACGCCAACACCGCGTTTTATCGGATTTCTGCCGTTCCTTCCCACATACTTTGCTGTTGCTATAGTGTGCACGAAGTCCCTTGAAATTTTAACCTATCTGCCACGATTATGCACCGGAGCAAAGAGATGCAATAAACCTATCTTTTCTTTCGGGGGGGGGGAGTTGGGTTTGTGAGAAAAACCATGGATGAATTTTTATATATATTCCGTGTCACTGCGGTTAAATATATATTCTTTACATATTTCTTTACTTTGCCATGCTTTTCCTTACTTTTCAGTGCTTTGCCATGGTTTGGGTTGAAATTTCACTTTTGTAGTTAGAACAGTTTTGTTAAAAACGTGATTTGCAATAACAACAATTTCAAACATTAGCAAAAAGTAAAAATATTGGAATTTGCATTATTTCTGTATCAGCCACCTCGTGGCTAAGCCGTTAATATATGCGCTTCTGGCGTTAGGGATCCAAGTTTTATTCCGGCAAACAGCCTGGGTCGTTCGCCTCCCGTATTAAGCCAAATTTCAACTTTCTTGCACATATTTATTACTATTATTAGTATTATTATTAAAAATGAAATTAAATGAAATCTTCAAGATTTACGTCCCACAATTATGCTGGGATCAAGGTACACCTCATGTAGAAATTGCACTATTCTGGTTTGAATAGTTTCGTTAAAATAGTGGGAGAACGTAATTTACCAAAAAAAAAAAAAAAAAAAAAAAACATGACCACAAGTGTGAGCGAAATGTAAAAGTTTTCCAATTTACTTTCTTACTCTGTTATTGCTCACCCATTAGCACAGAATAGTATCTGGTTAAGTGACATTTATGTTGCTTTACTTCTTACCGCATTTTTTAAACCTTATAAATTGTGACGGCAAGTGTGAGCATTTTGACGGCACGTGTGAGCATTTTGACGGCAACTGTGAGCATGTTGACGGCAACTATGAGCCTTATCTGCGCAAATATGAGAGTACTAATATTATACATATTTCAATGCACAGTGTTTAGGTACAGGTAGGCTGGTAATGTCACTAATCTATCTTTCGTCAAGATAGTGGAAAAACAGAATCTGGGATGACCGTCATTCCGAATGTGAAGGAATAAACAACAGTGTTGTTGTTTGCTCTCTCCCTACATCATTGTTCATTAATTGAAGCTGGAATGGATATTAGTGATTTCTTTTCATTATTTCTATGTTTATCCCCCCCCCACACACACACACACTGCTCTAACGATTGTCTTATTTTTACGGTGCATGCCCACACATCTTCATTTCCAATAAACCTCGTTTTAGCCGGAAAATTTTCAACCCTCCGCTACATTTTGAACTGTAATAACTTTTTTAATTATTTATTATTATTATTATTATTATTATTATTATTATTATTTTTATCATTTTTGTAAATGTGAATATAAAAATTCCTAATAACCTACTGCGATATACTGTGTTTGCATATATTCCGTTTAGAAATATTACTATTCTAGTTTTATTGGTTTTTCTATTCGTAGTGGGAAGAAAATGATTTCAATTTCTCATCTATCCTTGCAGGTAGCGTTCAAAGCCCTTGACGGCCAGTGTGGTCTGTGCTTGCAGTAATATTTTCAACCTTCTGCACCAATTTGAAGTATATTTTCCTTCATAAAATTGGAGTTACTACAATTCTTTATATCAATTCCCGTGCACAGTATTTTCATACACTTTCTGTGCAAATTGCACTATTCTGGTTTGAATAATTTCCCAAAAATAGTGTAGAAACGTAATTTCAAACAAGCTTGACCACAAGGGTGAGCGAAATGTAATGGTATTCCAATTTACATTCTCACTCTCTTATAGTTCACCCATTGACGCAGAATAGTATATAGTTAAATAAATTTTATATTGTTTTCCTTTTTATCAATATTTTTCCTCGTCTCACCTTCCACCACAGTATCCACACATCTTTGCGGCAATCGAAACCTGTCTTCGCCGACAAAATTTTAACCCTCCGGTAAAAGAGAAACTGAATTTTCTCTGTTAGTAATTTGTATATACAAACTGTTTGTACGTTGTCGCATGTACTGTGTTTAAGTACGTCTTGTGTAGAACTTTCACTATTCTAGCTTCTACGGTCTCTTTACAATTGAGAAAGAACATGATTTTGTGTTCTCCTCTACACCTGCCGGCTGCGTTCGCAGTTTTCGACGGTCAGTGTGGCCTCTGTTTGCCGTCAAATGTTCAACCTTCTGTAACATTTTAAAGTTTTATATATATATGGCGATACAACAATTCTTTTTATGAACTTCCCCTGTAAAGTATGTAGGTTCACGTCTTGCAGAAATTAAATTAATCGGGTACGAATAGTTTTCTTGCAATAGTACAAAAACTTAATTTGGAATAAAAATGACCACAAGTGTGAGCAAAATGTAAAATTCTTCTTATTTACTTTCTTACTCTATTATAGGTCGCCCATTGAAAGAGTAAACTATATGGTGAAATAAAATTTATGTTGTTTTTCTTTTTATCACTATTTTTCTTCTTTTCATTTTCCCTCACAATGTCCGCACATCTTGGCGGACAGCAAAGCCTGTCTTCGCGGACAAAATTTGCGGTGCTGCTTACAAAATGCCTACGTTTGAAAAGATATATCATGTCTCAATTGTACCTGTGAATTAACAACGATATGTTATTCGGTTCATCGACATTCACATTCCAACATATCTGTCATCAGTCACTTAGCTCATCCCTTAAGTACACGCATAAAAGAGGTCCTAATTTTCATGCTCGTTCACACGAATATTCAGTTTATTTCATATTACGGAATTCCATTGAACGCTCCTTTGTAAAAAAAAAAAAAAAAAAAAAAAAACCTCCAGGTTTTGATTCCGCTGACAGCGTTCAATTTCAACTTTAGGCTGGATTTTGAGCTCTCATGGCGATAAGCGGTTAAAGTTTTCCATGGGAGATACGTGTTCAACTTTGGGCATATTGACGGCAACCATGAACCATTATGTTGCCACCTATGAGACTTAAGTCCGCAATTATGAACGAAAAGTCGGCAACTATGAGCGTTTTGACGGCAACTGTGAGCCCTGGGTCGGCAATTATGAACAAAAGTCGGCAACTATGAGCATCATGAAAGCGAGTGTGAGCACTTTGGAAGCACCTGTGAACATTCTGAAGTCAACTGTGAGTATTTTGAAGATAAGCATGAAAAATTATGTTTTCAATTGTGAGCCCTATATTCGCAAATATGAACGAAAAGTCGGCAACTATGAGCGTTTTGACGGCAACTGTGAGCCCTGGGTCGGCAATTATGAACAAAAGTCGGCAACTATGAGCATCGTGAAAGCGAGTGTGAGCACTTTGGAAGCACCTGTGAACATTCTGAAGCCAAATGCGAGTATTTTGAAGATAAACATGAAAAATTATGTTTTCAATTGTGAGCCCTATATTCGCAAATATGAACGAAAAGTCGGCAACTATGAGCATCATGAAAGCGAGTGTGAGCACTTTGGAAGCACCTGTGAACATTCTGAAGTCAACTGTGAGTATTTTGAAGATAAGCATGAAAAATTATGTTTTCAATTGTGAGCCCTATATTCGCAAATATGAACGAAAAGTCGGCAACTATGAGCGTTTTGACGGCAACTGTGAGCCATAGGTCGGCAATTATGAACAAATAGTCGGCAACTATGAGCACTTTATTGGTAAATGTGAGCATGGTGACGGCTTGAGTGAGGAATCTGACGGCAACTGTGAGCCTTTTGACAGCAACCATGAAACATTTAACTTACACTATCAACTGTATATTTCATATTATGAATGAAAGGTCGACAACTATGAGCCTTGTGAGAGCGAGTGTTAGCAATTTCAGGGTTAGTGTGAAAATTGTCAAGGCAACGGAGAGTATTTGGAAGGTAAACATAAACTACAATGTCGGCAACTTTGACCCCAATGTCCGCAATTATGAACGAAAAGTCGGCAACTATGAGCGTTTTGACGGCAAGTGTGAGCACCCTGAAAGTACGTGTGAACATTCTGAAGCCAACTGCTAGTATTTTCAAGATAAACATGAAAAATTATGTATTCAATTGTGAGCTCTATATCCGCAATTATGAACGAAAAGTCGACAACTATGAGCGTTTTGATGGCAACTGTGAGCCTTGGGTCGGCAATTATGAACAAAAAGTCGGCAACTATGAGCATCATGAAAGCGAGTGTGAGCACTTTGGAAGCACGTGTGAACATTGTGAAGCCAACTGCGAGTATTTTGAAGATAAGCATGAAAAATTATGTTTTCAACTATGAGCCCTATATCCGCAAATATGAACGAAAAGTCGGCAACTATGATCGTTTTGACGGCAAGTGTGAGGATTTTGACGGCTAGTGTGAACCTTCTCATGGTAACTGTGAGCTCTATGTCCGCAATTATGAACGAATTGTGGGCAACTATGAGCATTTTGACGGCTTGTGTGAGGATCCTCATGGCAACTTTGAGCATTTTGATCCGATGATTCCTTCCACCTACTTCGATAAAAAAAAAAAATGTTTTCGTACATTCTCGGTAGAGATTTCTCTTCTCTAGTTTCACTAGTTTTCTTTCTGTTGAGAAGAAAAAAAAAGAAAAGAAAAAGAAAGAAAATGGAAAGAAAGAAAAAATGAAAGAAAAGAAAAAAAAGATATCAAATTATGTACTCTCACGGGCGGTGTTCACGTTAAGCGTGGGCTCTGTTTGCCGTCAAATTTTCAAATTTCTACAACAATTTAGAGTATCTTTTCTTGTAGAAAAGTGCAGATACAATAATTCCTTACACGTACTCGAACGCATAATATCCAGGTACACTTGTTGTAGAAATTGCACTTCTCAGTTTTGAATAGTTTCCTTATAGTAGTGCAAAAGCTTAGTTTCGAATAAAAATGACCTCAAGTGTGAGCGAAATATAAATTTACTCTAATTTACTTTCATGCTCTATTATTGTTCACCCATTGAAAGAGTAAAGTATATGATTAAATAAAATTTATGTTATTATTATTATTTTTTTTCGCTTATCACTATTTTTCTTCTTTCCACTTTTCCGCACAATGTCAACACATCTTCGTGCACAGCTACACCTCTCTTAGTCGAAAACTTTTCAAACCTTCGGTAAAAGACAAACAAAAGTTTAGTTTGGTTAGCTTGTGGCTTCGCCCACAAAGCCCCTCCTTTTGAAGGTATTTCGCCCTTGCACCTCTTATTCTCACAATTCTAGGGAATTTCAAGTTTACTTTACTATTTCAACTAATTAAAAGATAAGATTTTGGATCCCAAGAAAACGCCTATTTAAATAGCGTGGGGATTTCTTCATCCTCCTTTAGACCCCTTAAACATTAAAAATATTCACTTTTGGCAATTTTGCTGTAGCTTAGTCTGGAAAGCCTACAATTATGATAAAATTCTCATCATTGCAATCCTACCACAATTAACCGAACATTTTGGCGTGCAGAAGACGTCCCATATAAATGACATGAGAAAGACTTTTCAATTCCCCATAAAACCACTCTAAAGTTGAAAATTTTTACTTTGTACTGATTTACTTAGGTAACGCTAATGAAAACGTACAAGAATACCGAATTTCTCGTTTGTGTTCCAATTACAAGTAACTAAACTTTGAGATTACAAGTCTAAATAAAGGCCCATTTAAATAACATGGGGAATTTCTTCATTTCCTCTTTAGACCTCTTAAAAGTTAAAAATATTCACTTTTGACAATTTTCCTGTTGGTTAGTCCCGACAATCTACAATCATGTCGAAATTAGTTATTGTAGCCCTACAGGAAGTGCCCAATAATTTTGGGATGTCAAAGGTGTTTCATAGAAATAACATGGGAAATTTTTTGAGTTCCGCATAAAACCACGCTAAACTTGGAAATATATATCCAACTAGGTAAGACTTACGAAAACGTACAAGTATACGGAATTTCAAAGTTTTATTAAAAGTACCTAAAATTTCAGATTATAGGTCCGCAAAACCGTCCATTTAAATAACATGGGAAATATCTTCATCGCCCCTTTAGACCAACTAAACATTCGAAATATTCACTTTTGGAAATTTTCCTGTGACTTACTCCCGAAAGGCTACAGTTTCGTCAAATATGGCCATTATAACTCTACAGGAAGTGCCTCATAATTTGCGGGTGTGAAAGGCGTCGTATACGTAAAGCCTTCGTTGCTTTTTTTTTTCTTACCACATTTAGTAATTTTATAAATTTTGAGGACATGTATAAGAATTTTGACGGCAAGTGTGAGCAGTTTGACGGCTAGTGTTACAACGATAAAATACAATTCGCTGTAGCCTTGGTTCCTTATTTTCTTATAATACATACGAGCCACATCAAAATAACAATGTTTCCATTACCTGGTTTCTCTCCATTTTTATATATATATATATGTATTATTTATCTGATTGCCTGCCAACTAGATATTGAAAACCTTATTATTTTATGACATATGAATATCGTTTTTTTTTTGTATATTTGATAATTCTATATTTTTAACTAACTTCTTCTTCGAAATTAACCTATGTTAGTACATATAAAGAAATACTCATTGCCCAAGTACCGCTGTAGCGTGAACCATATGACGGCAAGTGTGAGCCCATGTCCAAAATTATGAACGAAAAGTCGGCAACTATGAGCGTGTTCACGGCAACTGTGAGGCCTTGGCCGGCAATTATGAACAAAAAGTCGGCAACTATGAGCATCATGAGAACTAGTGTGAGCACTTTGAAAGCACGTGTGAACATTCTGAAGCAAACTGCGAGTATTTTCAAGATAAGCATGAAGAATTATGTTTTCAATTGTGAGCCCCATAACTGCAATTATCAACAAAAAGTCGGCAACTATGAACGAAAAGTCGGCAACTATGAGCAGCGTGAAAGCCAGTGTGAGCACCTTGAAAGCACGTGTGAACTTTCTGGAGCAAACTGCGAGTATTTTCAAGATAAGCATGAAGAATTATGTTTTCAAATGTGAGCCCCATATCCGCAATTATGAACGAAAACTAGGCAACTATGAGCGTTTTGAATGCAACTGTGAGGCCTTGGTCGGCAATTATGAACGAATGGTCGGCAACTATGAGCACTTTTTTTTTTTTTAATGTGAACATTCTGACGGCTTGCGTGAGGAATCTGACGGAAACTGTGAGGCTTTCGACAACAACCATGAACCATTTAACTTACACTATCAGCAGTATGTTAGATATTATGAATGAAAAGTCGGCAACTATGAGCATCGTGGAAACGAGTGTGAGCATTTTGAAAGTACGTGTGAAGATTCTGAAGGCAACTGTAAGTATTTTGAAGATGGGCACGAACGAATATGTAGGCAAATATGAGCCCTTTGTCCGCAATTATGAACGAAAAGTCGGCAACTATGAACGTTTTGACGGCAACTGTGAGGCCTTGGTCGGCAATTATGAACGAATAGTCGGCAACTATGAGCACTTTTTTTTAATGTGAGAATTATCACGTTTTGCGTGAGCATTGTGACAGAAACTGTGAGGCTTTTGACACCAACCGTGAACCATTTAAGTTACACTATCAGCAGTATGTTAGATATTATGAATGAAAAGTCGGCAACTATGAGCATCGTGGAAGCGAGTGTGAGCATTTTTAAAGTACGCGTGAACATTCTGAAGGCAGCTGTGTGTATTCTGAGGATGAGCATGAAACATTATGTAGGAAACTATGAGCCCTTTGTCCGCAATTATGAACAAAAAGTCGGCAACTATGAGCGTTTTGACGGCAACTGTGAGGCGTTGGTCGGCAATTATAAACATGTAGTCGGCAACTATGAGCGTTTTGACAGCAACTGTGAGGCCTTGGTCGGCAATTATGAACGAATGGTCGGCAACTATGAGCACATTTTTTTTTTCTAATGTGAGGATTATCACGGCTTGTCTGAAGAACCTGGCCGCAACTGTGAGACTTTTCACAGCAACTGTGAACCATTTAACTTACACTATCAGCATTATGAATGAAAAGTCGGCAACTATGAGCATTGTGTAAGAGAGTGTGAGCATTTTGAAACTACGTGTGAACATTCTGAAGGCAACTGTGAGTATTTTTAGGATGAGCACGAATCAGTATGTGGGCAACTATGAGCCCTTTGTCCGCAATTATGAACGAAATGTCGGCAACTATGAGCGTTTTGACGGCAACTGTGAGGAGTTGGTCGGCAATTATGAGCAAATAGTCGGCAACTATGAGCACTTTTTTTTTTTTTGAATGTGAGCATTCTGACGGCTTGTGTCAAGAATCTGACCGCAACTATGAGACTTTTGACAGCAACCATCAACCATGTAACTTACACTATCAGCATTATGAATAAAAAGTCGGCAACTATGACCATCGTGGGAGCGAGTGTGAGCTTTTTGAAAGTACGTGTGAACATTCTGAAGGCAACTGTGAGTATTTTGAAGATAAGCACGAAACATTATGTAGGCAACTATTAGCCCTTTGTACGCAATTATGAACGAAAAGTCGGCAACTATGAGCGTTTTGACGGCAACTGTGAGGAGTTGGTCGGCAATTATGAGCAAATAGTCGGCAACTATGAGCACTTTTTTTTTGAATGTGAGCATTCTGACGGCTTGTGTCAAGAATCTGACCGCAACTATGAGACTTTTGACAGCAACCATCAACCATTTAACTTACACTATCAGCAATATGTTAGATATTATGAATGAAAAGTCAGCAACTATGAGCATCATGGAAGCGAGTGTGAGCATTTTGAAATTACGTTTGAACATTCTGAAGGCAACTGTGAGTATTTTGAAGATGAGCACGAACCATTATGTAGGCAACTATGAGCCCTTTGTACGCAATTATGAACAAAAAGTCGGCAACTATGAGCGTTTTGACGGCAACTGTGAGGCCTTGGTCGGCAATTATGAACGAATAGTCGGCAACTATGAGCACTTTTTTTTTTAATGTGAGAATTCTTACGTTTTGCGTGAGCATTGTGACAGAAATTGTGAGGCTTCTGACACCAACCATGAACCACTTAAGTTACACAATCAGCAGTATGTTAGATATTATGAATGAAAAGTCGGCAACTATGAGCATCGTGGAAGCGAATGTGAGCATTTTGAAACTACGTGTGAACATTCTGAAGGCAACTATGAGTATTTTGAAAATGAGCTGGAACCATTAAGTAGGCAACTATGAGCCCTTTGTACGCAATTATGAAGGAAAAGTCGGCAACTATGAGCGTTTTGACGGCAACTGTGAGGCTTTGGTCGGCAATTATGAACGAATAGTCGGCAACTATGAGCGTTTCGACGGCAACTGTGAGGCCTTGGTCGGCAATTATGAACGAATGGTCGGCAACTATGAGCGTTTTGACGGCAACTGTGAGGCCTTGGTCGGCAATTATGAACGAAAAGTCGCCAACTATGAGCGTTTTGATGGCAACTGTGAGGCCTTGGTCGGCAATTATGAACGAATGGTCGGCAACTATGAGCACTTTTTTTCTTAATGTGAGCATTCTGACGGCTTGTGCAAATAATGTGACGGGAACTGTGAGCCTTTTGATGGCAACCATGATCCATTTAACTTACACTATCAGCAGTATGTTAGATATTATGAATGAAAAGTCGGCAACTATGAGCATCGTGGAAGCGAATGTGAGCATTTTGAAACTACGTGTGAACATTCTGAAGGCAACTATGAGTATTTTGAAGATGAGCTGGGACCATTAAGTAGGCAACTATGAGCCCTTTGTACGCAATTATGAACGAAAAGTCGGCAACTATGAGCGTTTTGACGGCAACAGTGAGGAGTTGGTCGGCAATTATGAGCAAATAGTCGGCAACTATGAGCCCTTTTTTTTTTTGAATGTGAGCATTCTGACGGCTTGTGTCAAGAATCTGACCGCAACTATGAGACTTTTGACAGCAACCATCAACCATGTAACTTACACTATCAGCATTATGAATAAAAAGTCGGCAACTATGACCATCGTGGGAGCGAGTGTGAGCTTTTTGAAAGTACGTGTGAACATTCTGAAGGCAACTGTGAGTATTTTGAAGATAAGCACGAAACATTATGTAGGCAACTATGAGCCCTTTGTACGCAATTATGAACGAAAAGTCGGCAACTATGAGCGTTTTGACGGCAACTGTGAGGCCTTGGTCGGCAATTATGAACGAATGGTCGGCAACTATGAGCACTTTTTTTCTTAATGTGAGCATTCTGACGGCTTGTGCAAATAATGTGACGGGAACTGTGAGCCTTTTGATAGCAACCATGATCCATTTAACTTACACTATCAGCAGTATGTTAGATATTATGAATGAAAAGTCGGCAACTATGAGCATCGTGGAAGCGAATGTGAGCATTTTGAAACTACGTGTGAACATTCTGAAGGCAACTATGAGTATTTTGAAGATGAGCTGGAACCATTAAGTAGGCAACTATGAGCCCTTTGTACGCAATTATGAAGGAAAAGTCGGCAACTATGAACGTTTTGACGGCAACTGTGAGGCCTTGGTCGGCAATTATGAACGAATAGTCGGCAACTATGAACGTTTTGACGGCAACTGTGAGGCTTTCGTCGGCAATTATGAACGAAAAGTCGGCAACTATGAGCGTTTTGACGGCAACTGTGAGGCTTTGGTCGGCAATTATGAACGAATAGTCGGCAACTATGAACGTTTTGACGGCAACTGTGAGGCTTTCGTCGGCAATTATGAACGAATAGTCGGCAACTATGAGCGTTTTGACGGCAACTGTGAGGCCTTGGTCGGCAATTATGAACGAGTGGTCGGCAACTATGAGCGTTTTGGCGGCAACTGTGAGGCCTTGGTCGGCAATTATGAACGAAAAGTCGCCAACTATGAGCGTTTTGATGGCAACTGTGAGGCCTTGGTCGGCAATTATGAACGAATGGTCGGCAACTATGAGCACTTTTTTTCTTAATGTGAGCATTCTGACGGCTTGTGCAAATAATGTGACGGGAACTGTGAGCCTTTTGATAGCAACCATGATCCATTTAACTTACACTATCAGCAGTATGTTAGATATTATGAATGAAAAGTCGGCAACTATGAGCATCGTGGAAGCGAATGTGAGCATTTTGAAACTACGTGTGAACATTCTGAAGGCAACTATGAGTATTTTGAAGATGAGCTGGAACCATTAAGTAGGCAACTATGAGCCCTTTGTACGAAATTATGAAGGAAAAGTCGGCAACTATGAACGTTTTGACGGCAACTGTGAGGCCTTCGTCGGCAATTATGAACGAAAAATCGGCAACTATGAGCGTTTTGACGGCAACTGTGAGGCCTTGGTCGGCAACTATGAGCACTCTTTTTTTAAAATTTGAGCATTATGACGGCTTGTGTGAAAAATCTGACCGCAACTGTGAGACTTTTGACAGCAACCATGAACCATTTAACTTACATTATCAGTATTATGAATTAAAAGTCGGCAACGATGAGCATCGTGTAAGCGAGTGTGAGCATTTTGAAAGTACGTTTGAACATTCTGAAGGCAACTGTGAGTATTTTGAAGATGATCACGAACCATTATGTAGGCAACTATGAGCCCTTTGTACGCAATTATGAACAAAAAGTCGGCAACTATGAGCGTTTTGACGGCAACTGTGAGGCCTTGGTCGGCAACTATGAGCACTCTTTTTTTAAAATTTGAGCATTATGACGGCTTGTGTGAAAAATCTGACCGCAACTGTGAGACTTTTGACAGCAACCATGAACCATTTAACTTACACTATCAGCAATATGTTAGATATTATGAATGAAAAGTCAGCAACTATGAGCATCATGGAAGCGAGTGTGAGCATTTTGAAATTACGTTTGAACATTCTGAAGGCAACTGTGAGTATTTTGAAGATGAGCACGAACCATTATGTAGGCAACTATGAGCCCTTTGTACGCAATTATGAACAAAAAGTCGGCAACTATGAGCGTTTTGACGGCAACTGTGAGGCCTTGGTCGGCAATTATGAACGAATGGTCGGCAACTATGAGCACTTTTTTTCTTAATGTGAGCATTCTGACGGCTTGTGCAAATAATGTGACGGGAACTGTGAGCCTTTTGATAGCAACCATGATCCATTTAACTTACACTATCAGCAGTATGTTAGATATTATGAATGAAAAGTCGGCAACTATGAGCATCGTGGAAGCGAATGTGAGCATTTTGAAACTACGTGTGAACATTCTGAAGGCAACTATGAGTATTTTGAAGATGAGCCGGAACCATTAAGTAGGCAACTATGAGCCCTTTGTACGCAATTATGAAGGAAAAGTCGGCAACTATGAACGTTTTGACGGCAACTGTGAGGCCTTGGTCGGCAATTATGAACGAATAGTCGGCAACTATGAACGTTTTGACGGCAACTGTGAGGCTTTCGTCGGCAATTATGAACGAAAAGTCGGCAACTATGAGCGTTTTGACGGCAACTGTGAGGCTTTGGTCGGCAATTATGAACGAATAGTCGGCAACTATGAACGTTTTGACGGCAACTGTGAGGCTTTCGTCGGCAATTATGAACGAAAAGTCGGCAACTATGAGCGTTTTGACGGCAACTGTGAGGCTTTGGTCGGCAATTATGAACGAATAGTCGGCAACTATGAGCGTTTTGACGGTAACTGTGAGGCCTTGGTCGGCAATTATGAACGAATGGTCGGCAACTATGAGCGTTTTGACGGCAACTGTGAGGCCTTGGTCGGCAATTATGAACGAAAAGTCGCCAACTATGAGCGTTTTGATGGCAACTGTGAGGCCTTGGTCGGCAATTATGAACGAATGGTCGGCAACTATGAACGTTTCGACGGCAATTGTGAGGCCTTGGTCGGCAATTATGAACGAAAAGTCGGCAACTATGAGCGTTTTGACGGCAACTGTGAGGCCTTGGTCGGCAACTATGAGCACTTTTTTTTTTAATGTGAGCATTATGACGGCTTTTGTGAAAAATCTGACCGCAACTGTGAAACTTTTGAGAGCAACCATGAACCCTTTAACTTACATTATCAGCATTATGAATTAAAAGTCGGCAACTATGAGCATCGTGTAAGCGAGTGTGAGCATTTTGAAATTACGTGTGAACAGTCTGAAGGCAACTGTGTTTATTTTGAAGATGAGCACCAACCAGTATGTGATTAACTATGAGCCCATTGTCCGGAATTATCAACGAAAATTCGGCAACTATGAGCGTTTTGACGGCAACTGTGAGGCCTATGTCCGCAATTATGAACACATAGTCGGCAACTATGAGCGCTTTGACGGCAAGTGTGAGCATTGTGACGCCTTTTGTGACGATTCTGACGGCAACTGTGAGCCATTAGTCGGGAACTATAAACTTTTATGTCGGGGACTATGAATGAAAAGTCGGCAACTATGAGCACTCTGACGGCAAGTGTGAGCAATTTGACGTCTACTGTGAGGATTCTGACGGCAACTGTGAGCTATTTGAGTGGAACTATTAAGCATTGTGTGTGCAACTTTGAACGCTCTGAGGGGTTTCCTGAACATGTTGACAGCATGTATGAACCACATTTCGGGAACAGTGGGCAATCTGACGGGAACTGTGAACATTGTTGTTGGCGACTTTTCACCCAGCATAACGTTAGAATATGACGGCAACCGTGGCTTCGTTTGCCGTCATTTTTGACATTCTGTGATTTTTCGTGACTGGTGTGCAATCGAGAGGAATCGCTACATTATAGGGATTAGGGTACAGAAGCAGCCCCGTTTACACTTTGTTAAGTCCTGGCTTGAAATTGTTCTATGAGGTTGTAATTAACATGAGTTTGACCTAATTCATGTTTTTGGATTGTTCTTTACATTAATTTTGTAACCCGAGCGCGAAAAGCAGCCCTTTTCGTAGAGAACTTTTTACCCAGCATAACCTTTGAGTATGGCGGCAACTGTGGCTTCGTTTGCCGTCATTTTTGAGATTCCGTGATTTTCGTGACTGGTGTCCGATCGAGAGGAATCTCATCACTATAGGAGGTATGGTAGTGGGCAATCCTGCTATATACTTAGGTTAGGTTAGGCTGGCTTATACTTTCAATTTGTTCCCAGAAGTTAGGAGAGTGTAAAAGTTGTTAAGTTTTGAGTGTCGTATTCTGTAACGGTTTATATATATACTGGATGTCAAATCACGTTTTCCCACCCTTGCGTGGGATGTATACGGCAACCGTGGCTGCATTCGCCGTCATGGTCAAAACGAGGCTGCGCAACGCCGGCAATTTCAAGACAGGTGTAGTATCGAGAGGAATCTCTACACTATAGGAGGTAGGGTAGTGAACAAGCCTCCTATATAAACATTCCCTTTAAATTGTTCACGGAGGTTGGAGAGACCGCTAATGGTATTGCTTTCTAAATGAGGCTTACTTTTTTCTCTCCGCGGCCTAGTCTGTCGAGAAATCTTGACTTCTGGCCACAGACAGAAAGCTAGTCTTCGCAGGAGGCGGAAATGGCTAAATTGGGAAGGGAAGCCACAGGCTGGTTGGTTTCTTTATGGGAGTCTAAACGCACTATCGCTGTTGATGTTGGTTAATTTTGAAGGCGGACTAATATCGGCGGATGGTAGTGTAGGCTCAAAAGGACTTTTATCAGCCGCAGGCAAGAACCCTGGGATGCTATTCACGGGCGTCCTAGCCGGTCAAGGTGTAGAGGAGGTTGCAAACCCTGTTGCTGCCTGGGAGGAATGCTTCATAGAAATGTGCGTCCATGGGCGGACCTATGAAAGGGCATGCAGTGCGGGTTTGCCAGCACGCCTAATGTTGTCCAAAGACTTCCTCGTATTTTGACAAAGAATGTCAGAAACCTTGGTCGGACGGCTGTTTCTAAGAGGGCACGTGGCGATGGGGAATGTGTGAGGTAGGCTCTCATACGGAAGTACCTGTCGTTTACGGGAAGGAGACAATCCTTCTTAACCCGAGGCCTAGCCTGTCGATCACGCCTTCGGGCAATTGACTTCTGGCCGATGCCGCTTTGTGCGGTTGCTGAATGCGAAGAATACTTGAACGGAAGCTACTGTCACACCCAGAGGACACGAGTAAGACTTATATCACTGGAGCAGGAGCCTAAATGTGCTTTTGTGGGTAGCCATACGGCCAGTTCTAACGTGTGCGAGGCCCCACGAGAGTAGGCTTATTCTGGTGGATGAGAAGTCTTTTAATATTTGCTCTGTCGGGTGAACGGAAGCCACAGTCATCCGTAGGACACGAGTAGACTTATTTCACTGGAGCAGGAGTCTAAATGTGCTTTTGTGGGCAACCTTATGGCCAGTTCTAACGGGAGCCAGGCCCCACAAGAGTAGGCTTATTCCGGTGGAGAAGGAGTCTTTAAAATTTGCTGTGTCGGGTGAACGGCTATATTTGAACGGAAGCCACAGTCATCCGTAGGACACGAGTAGACTTATTTCACTGGAGCAGGAGTCTAAATGTGCTTTTGTGGGCAACCTTACGGCCAGTTCTAACGGGAGCCAGGCCCCACAAGAGTAGGCTTATTCCGGTGGAGAAGGAGTCTTTAAAATTTGCTGTGTCGGGTGAACGGCTATATTTGAACGGAAGCCACAGTCATCCGTAGGACACGAGTAGACTTATTTCACTGGAGCAGGAGTCTAAATGTGCTTTTGTGGGAAACCTTACGGCCAGATCTAACGGGAGCCAGGCCCCACAAGAGTAGGCTTATTCCGGTGGAGAAGGAGTCTTTAAAATTTGCTGTGTCGGGTGAACGGCTATATTTGAACGGAAGCCACAGTCATCCGTAGGACACGAGTAGACTTATTTCACTGGAGCAGGAGTCTAAATGTGCTTTTGTGGGCAACCTTACGGCCAGTTCTAACGGGAGCCAGGCCCCACAAGAGTAGGCTTATTCCGGTGGAGAAGAAGTCTTTAAAATTTGCTGTGTCGGGTGAACGGCTATATTTGAACGGAAGCCACAGTCATCCGTAGGACACAAGTAGACTTATTTCACTGGAGCAGAAGTCTAAACGTGCTTTTGTGGGCAACCTTACGGCCAGTTCTAACGGGAGCCAGGCCCCACGAGAGTAGGCTTACTCCGGATGAGAAGGAGTCTTTAAAATTTGCTGTGTCGGGTGACCGGCCATGAAACCTTTGTGAGGACTTGTCTCCTCGTTTCCACAGCATTTCCGCGCCTGTAAGTTGCGGAAGGTAGCATGCTATGCTTGAAGAACTGTCATCCGTTTAAGGACAGGAGTAGACTAATTCCATTGAGGCAGGAGTCTAATATGCTTTTGTGCACAGCCATACGGCCAGTCCTAACGGGAGCAAGGCTCGCAAAAGTAGGCTTTATTTCAATGGACCAGAAGTCTTTAATATTGCTCTGTCGGGATTGTCAGTTCAAACGGGAGCAGTTTCTGCACGCTACAAACCGCTGACGAGATTTTTCTCGTGTCAATGTGATTCCCTAGCCTGGGCCGGCGCAAGGCTGGCTGGCGAACAAGGTAATTGGGCCTCTGGGTTTCATACACACGAGGTGTCTCAGATGCGTTTAGGGTGAACAGGAATAATCCGTGCAATTCTCTAGCCTGGGCCGGCGCAAGGCTGGCTGGCGAACAAGGTAATTGGGCCTCTGAGTTTTGCATTTCGGAGTTTCCTTAATTCCGGGAGGAGCCACAAAGAAGAGTCCTGAGAGTTTCTCGTGTCCATGCAATTCTCTAGCCTGGGCCGGCGCAAGGCTGGCTGGCGAACAAGGTAATTGGGCCTCTGAGTTTTGTACACACGAGTGGTCTTAGGATCCTTCGGGCTCAACAGGGATTGTTGGAGAAAGTCTCTAGCCTGGGCCGGCGCAAGGCTGGCTGGCGAACAAGGTAATTGGGCCTCTGAGTCTTTATTCCCAGTTTCCTTAGTTCCCGGGTTAGGTTCACCGGTTAAATCGGAGGAGTCCGATTTATGTGTAAAGATAATGCCAGAGTGAAGGGAGCCAGAGTTCACTTGAAGGAGCAAGAGCCAGTGTGGTTAAGAAGTGAGCCGTTTTGTACTCTTAAGGAGGGATGCCGATTGACTTTGAACGGGCTGTCCTCGCTTTAGAGTTTGGGCCAGTTGACGGGAGCTTACTTGTCCTTCTTGAGAATGAGGCCAGATAGCATGTCCTTTCTAGCTTACAAAGGCTTATGCGGAGCATTGTTTTTTGTAAGTGACTTTTTATTCTCCATGTGGCATTTAAGTACCGATTTTCCTTAAGTTAAGGACGGTATAGACTCATCGCCAGTTTGAGCGTGTATCACTTGTCGAACGGAAGCCACTGTCATCCAAGGACACTAGTAGACTTATATTTCACTGGAGCAGGAGTCTAAATGTGCTTTTGTGGGTACCCTTACGGCCAGTTCTAACGGGAGCCAGGCCCCACAAAAGTAGGCTTATTCCGGTGGAAAAAGGAGTCTTTAAAATTTGCTGTGTCGGGTGAACGGCTATATGTAAACGGAAGCCACAGTCATCCGTAGGACATGAGTAGACTTATTTCGCTGGAGGAGGAGTCTAAATGTGCTTTTGTGGGTACCCTTACGGCCAGTTCTAACGGGAGCCAGGCCCCACAAAGGTAGGCTTATTCTGGCGGAAGAGGAGTCTTTAAAATTGCTCTGTCGGATGTACCGGCAAAGTGTGGAAGGAAGCTGTTGTAACCCAAGGATACAAGTAGGCTTGTTCCATTGGATTGGGAGTCTAATATGCTCTTGGCGGCTGTCACACGGCCAGTATTAACGGGAGCTAGTCACCGCAAGAGTAGGCTTATTCCAGCGGAACAGAAGTCTAAAATGCTTGGTCGGGTGTAGCTTTCCTATCCTTTGTTAGAACGCTGTGTTGGTTGTGTCCAACACTTTCCGGCTTTTTAGTCGGTCAATTCCCTGGTTGATCCTGCCAGTAGTCATATGCTTGTCTCAAAGATTAAGCCATGCATGTCTCAGTGCAAGCCAAAACAAGGTGAAACCGCGAATGGCTCATTAAATCAGTTATGGTTCCTTAGATCGTACCTATCCTACTTGGATAACTGTGGTAATTCTAGAGCTAATACATGCAACTAGAATCCCGCCCAGCAATGGAAGGGATGCTTTTATTAGATTAAAACCAATCGGTCGGTTCGTCCGTCCGAAACCTTGGTGACTCTGAATAACTTTGGGCTGATCGCACGGTCTCTGTACCGGCGACGCATCTTTCAAATGTCTGCCTTATCAACTGTCGATGGTAGGTTCTGCGCCTACCATGGTTGTTACGGGTAACGGGGAATCAGGGTTCGATTCCGGAGAGGGAGCCTGAGAAACGGCTACCACATCCAAGGAAGGCAGCAGGCGCGCAAATTACCCACTCCCGGCACGGGGAGGTAGTGACGAAAAATAACGATACGGGACTCATCCGAGGCCCCGTAATCGGAATGAATACACTTTAAATCCTTTAATGAGAATCTATCGGAGGGCAAGTCTGGTGCCAGCCGCCGCGGTAATTCCAGCTCCGATAGCGTATATTAAAGTTGTTGCGGTTAAAAAGCTCGTAGTTGGATCTGGGTCTCGGACGATCGGTTCGCCGCCCGGCGTTTAACTGATCGTTCCGGACGTCCTGCCGGTTTTTCCTTTCTCGGTGCTCTTCATTGAGTGTCTTGATTGGCCGGCACGTTTACTTTGAACAAATTAGAGTGCTCAAAGCAGGCCGTGTCGCCTGAATGTTCGGTGCATGGAATAATGGAATAGGACCTCGGTTCTATTTTGTTGGTTTTCGGAACTCGAGGTAATGATTAATAGGGACAGACGGGGGCATTAGTATTGCGACGTTAGAGGTGAAATTCTTGGATCGTCGCAAGACTAACCGATGCGAAAGCATTTGCCAAGAATGTTTTCATTAATCAAGAACGAAAGTTAGAGGTTCGAAGGCGATCAGATACCGCCCTAGTTCTAACCATAAACGATGCCAGCCAGCAATCCGCCGAAGTTCCTCCAATGACTCGGCGGGCGGCTTCCGGGAAACCAAAGCTTTTGGGTTCCGGGGGAAGTATGGTTGCAAAGCTGAAGTGTATTTCCACACGGACTTCCCCAATATTGGGTAAAAAATTTAAAACCCAGAGACAAAGACATACTAAAAATATTAAACACATTAAAAAAAAAAACCTTGAATTTAAACTCAAATAACTCAGTTGTCAAAATAACAATTAAGAGGACCCTATACTCAAAACTATATATAAAAAAATAATTTATCGAACTGGCTCCTAAAAATTATTGCATGAATATACCGACACTATCAATCATACACCTAATAAATATAAAGAAAAAATATTAACTTAATACAAATCATGAACACAGTCATGTAACTACCTAAATATACAAAATAATACAAAAAAATTTCTTTTCTTGACGCTACGTACCAACTAAGCATTACTTCTCAAAAAAAAGAAAAAATAAAGCAAATTCAAGTTATAATAAAATAATGGCAACAAATTAAAACAATAAAATCTCAACAAATTCCGATGCCAACCGTATTTGTACATAACAACTTATAAAATAGGTCTTATTCAATCACAAATTTCTTAGATCTATCTGATATCATATAATAAATCTTAAATACAAAACCACTTATTTATACATATACATTAATTAACACACATATTCATATTAATAATTTTCACATTTTTTCTGGTAATATTTCTTTTCTTCCTTTTTTTTTAATTTTAATTTTTTGTTTTCTTTTTTTTTGTTTTCTTTCTTTTTTCTTTTTCTTTTTTTTAACTAATATATTTTAAATTATATTTATTACTTCTTTTTCTTTTTTTTATTTTTATTTCCATTCTTTTCTTTTTAATTTTATTTTTATGTATATGTGTGATTATTCTTTTTTTCTTTTTTTTCTTTTTTTTTTCTTATCCTTTCTTTATTATTTTAATTCAAACAATTTTTTTTTCAATTTTCCCTTTTTTTAACCTGACTAATCTATAAATACCCATACATGTATACTTATATTTTCGTATACATTATTTTCCTTAAACTTTAATTTATAACAAAAATAACTAATTTATTAATCTTTTAAATGCTGGCATCTAAAATAAGCTGTATACTGAGATAAAACTCACACTTTCTATTATAAAACAATAAATATATAAATTCAATAAAATACATAATTTATACTTATAAAATCAACCAACAATGCACAAATTACACAACCATAAAAAGGAAACCATATTATCTAATTAACCAAAATAATCTAAGTGCATATTTAAAATTTCAATGGAAGATCTCAGAACCAGATTCTTTTCTGAATAAACTTAGGCACCCCAAATTTCTTACAAAATTTCTTAAAGGAATTTGTTAATGCTCCTCTAGATCCAATAATTAGAGGTATTACCTCCACTATCATATCGTCTTCAAACACATTCTTTAAAATTTCATATTTATCATTCTTTTCTTTGAGTGCTTCATTCTCCATCTCACCCTCCTCAAACCTTACAGTAATATCCAAAATATACCTCCTACCACCTTTTTCAACTATACAGTCTGGTTTTAATTTAGAATTATTAATATTAAATTCTGGCTCTCTGGCTGTTTTGTAACCATTAATCTCAAAGTGTTTCAAAATAATATCAACAATTTTATTATGTCTCCATATACGTCTTGGAGCATGGAGGAAGCACCTCCCGACAACATGTGCAGCAGTCTCTAACGGTTCCTTACATGCTCGGCACTCTTTAACAATACTAGGGTTGGCTCTCGCAAGAACCACCCTAACCCCATACGTATTGGTTCGCAACTTGACAGCATCAATGAACCTGTTGTCGGGAAGAGTTTCCTCAAAAAGAAAAACATTTGAAATAGGGCTATTTTTAAAATAGTTAACACCCTTTCCCTGACTGTCCTTGGATTGCCAGATATTGAACCATTCATCTTTTAATTTTATTTTTTTTTGTAACAAAACATCTAAGTTGTAAGGTCTAAGGATATGTAAAGTATCTAACAGCTTATCCTCCATATTATCCAACCTACTATTTAAAATCATTTTTTTTAAAAACTTATCTTCTTCCTGCTTTCTAAGAGAAAAAATAAATTTAACTTGCGCCATTAGAATGATATTAAACACGTTGGGAAATCCTAATCCCCCATCCCTTTTTCGAGAATAAAAAAAAGCATCCACTGTGGATGATGGTAAATGTAACCATTTTTTCAGATATAAACGTATTCTCGCATCAACATCTTTCAGAAATGAAGGTGAGGCAAAACTACTAATCCAAACATAAAAGAATTTTGGGATTACATAAGTTTGCAGCAGCAATATTTTCTGTCTCGGTTTCAATGGCAACTTAGAAACATTCACTAATATTTTATCCAGTTCTGTCAAATGGAATTTGTTCTCGATTCCACCTTCAATAGTATAGTAGCATCCCAAATAAACGAATGCCTCCCCAATTTCTATTCTTTTAACTACTTTATCATTCAACCTTAATTCAAAGGGACGACTTTCCCAACTTCTACCCTTAGGGGCAAGACTAAAACAAGAGCATTTTGAAACCGATATATCTAGCCCTATTCGTAATAAGTTATCATAAAACAAGTTTAACAAATTCTGTAAATCATCAATATTATTTGCGATTAACAAAATGTCATCGGCGTAAGCCAAAGCAGGTATACACAGTGAATCTAATTTATAACCAATATTGGACTCAAGTAGAATTCTCATTACCGTATCAATAACCAGGTTGAATAATAGAGGACTGAGAGGATCTCCTTGACGAACTCCCCTCCGAACCTTCATAAGTACATCTAATCCAGAAAACTCTGTTATATTATTGTCATATAAACATTTAATCACTGAAATATAACAATTGCGGATACCCCTTTTCTCCAACGCCTGAATTATTGCACAGTGAGGAACACTATGAAATGCTTTCCTCACATCAACCAGCACTCCAAAACATGGAGTTTGCTTTTTTCCCAATTTTAACAAAGTATCTAGTGTAAAGCAATTAAACAGAGTACTACTATCCTTCATGAATCCTTTTTGGCATTCATGGATTTTCAAAACTTGACTCATTCTTTGTTCCAAAATGCCCGAAAACACCCTACACAATATCGAAGATATTGTAATCGGGCGCCAATTTGCAACATCATTAGTGTCCTTACCTGCCTTGGGGATCAAGACAGTACGGTTAGTTTGCCAGTTTTTGGGCACATATCCATAACATAGTAACAAATTATATAATTTACATAACAGTCCTAGGATACATTTTTTATTAATATCACCTTTTTTTAACCCGTCAGGACCAGCCCCTGAGCCATTAGCAATTCTCTTAACTCTGGTCTGAACTTCTTGTAAAGTAATGGGTCTCATTAACCATTGATATTGTTCTGACTCCATAAGATTTTCATAAAAAACAGCAGAACAACCACCTTCTTTCCCCCATAAACTATTATAAAATGACTGTACTTTTTCAGCATCTAATAACCCATTACTATTACTATTTTCACTCAACAGTCTATCTTCAAAAATCAATTTGGCCAATTTCTCAGGGTCCTTCCGAAACATTTCCTGAACATTAACATATTTTTGAATCTTAGACAAATATTTTTTTTTCTTGTAACTATCTTTAACATTATTCAAATCAATAGACTTGTTCTTAACCCCCAAGGCATTCAAAAATCCATCGTACCATATCTCGATATCTCTCTTATCAACATCGTATTCGGCCAATAGCTTATTCAAGGATTCATCCAGACATTTAATACAATCATCCGAATCTTCTATAACTAACTGATAACAGTACTCTTTAATGGAGTTCCAAAAATCAATGTCACCTTTACCCGATCTTGCATTACATTCCACTTCAGAAATAGATTCCTTTCCATCATTCAGCACCTCCTGAACAACCCGCTCCAATTGTTGCGTTAATATATTACTCAAATCCAGTTCATTTACAATTGATACACCAGCATCCCGATCATCTAAATTAACATCGATTTGATTTGCCCTAATCTCATCTGACAGCAAATTCAAATCTACTTCCCTACTATTCAGATTTATAATCACTTCTTCTAACTCTCTAATTTTAGATAGTAACTTATTTTCCTCCTCAAGATGGTTGTTTTTCATTTTCTGTATCACATCCTTATTTTGTTCAGTAATTTTTCCAATTTCTTCTTCAAATCTGTATATCATGGCATTGTTCTTCTGGATCTTTATTTTCAACAGAGAAATCTCCCTTTCTTTACTCTCCAGATCTTTTCGCAATCTATCATTTATTTCATCCAATTCTTTTACCCATTCTTTTTCTTTACTCAAATTTAATTCTTTATTCGAAATTTCCATCTTTAGTTCCTCAATCTTATTTTCTTTCAAAATATTCTCTTCTCTGATCATCTCAAATTGCTGCTCAAACTCCAAACCAGCCTCTTCTTTTTCTTTCCGTTTAATGTCATTTATTTTGTCAGTAAGAATATTCTCGGTATTAATCATAATTTGTTTTATAAATTCTTTGAACAATGCTGACAGATGAAGATTTTCTAAGCCGTCAATAGCTATATTCATACCCCGTAATTCCTCCAAAATCTGTAACTTTACCAAATCATGTTCATTCCTTATTAATTCTGTGTCAATCATCGCCTCATCCTCACCGATCTGCTCAAACACAGATTCAACCTCATCGTCATACGTATCCTGTGTTGAGGATGTTTCTTCATCATAGGCCTCTACAGCTTCACCAACGAACACATCGCGAGGAAGGTCTCCTTTTTTAACTAATCTGCATTTCTTATTTCGTACGTCATCCAGACTTTTATTTGGAAAAAAACCTAGTATTATTTCATTAATATTTTCTTTTCCAGCATTCTCCCTTGCTACCTTAATAAATAATTTAATTTCATCATCCGTCCATTTCCTCCTACTCATCATTTTTTCTTTTTTTTCTTTTTCTTTTTCCAACTTCATTAATTGCCATTCCCTACGATGTTTTTTGGCACGGTGCGTAGCCAAACCTCCAAATTTTTCGAATGAAAGCTCGCACCATTGACATTTGTATTGGCCCTCCTTTCGGGGGCCACTACATTTAGGTATATGGCAATCAGCTGCATGCGTACGATTAAACCTACTTTTACAGATTTTGCATTCCAACGCAAAGTTTAGCTGGTGAGACTGATCAAGATGCTTGTAAAACTCTTTTTTTTCAAAAAAAAGCAATTTCGGGTGATCAAGACAATGTAATTCTTCCAATGGAAAACAATATATGGTTAAACCATTGGGATCTTTATAGTGTTCCCCACTACCAATACTACTCTGACTTTGCGACCTCGTCGCTCTCCCTCTAGTTCTGGATTCCATACTATAATAGTAAATTATCAGTAGAAAATATAAATACAGATATACACCCATATATAGTAAAAAAAGTTAAAACAAAAAATGTAACATAATAACACTAATAGTGAACAAAAAAATTATTAATATTTCACACTTCAGCAATATATTTATATGAACATTTATTAGTTTGTTATTGTTAATTTTTTTTATTTTAATTTTTTTTCCTCCTCTCCTCTTATTCTTCTTATTAATCTTATTTCATTTTTTCCCTTTATTTTGATCTCAGTCTTCAAAATAAGCAACCATACTCCCAAGTAGGCGGAGTTTAAGTCCCTTCTACTAATTTCTTCAATTCAATTTAACTTATTTTAAGATAATAATTATTCTTTTACATGTATATATTACATATGTATACAAATTACAATTTTAACCAAATATTGTCAAGACAAAGGCACCAATTCTTAGATTTAGATTTTTAAACGGCCAATAATAATCAAAAGAAATCACTAATTATACAAATCAAAGATTCGTGGTACGAGATCTAGGCCTAAATCCAAATTAATAATTTTAATACTATAGTTTTAAAATATTTTAACCACTTCTTAAATTAGTTTTTTTATTGTGCTTATTTTAAAATCAATAAAACTCAGATATCGAGTAAAAAATTTTCAATTCGCGATTTAATATATTATATGTCTTTATAATTATATCATAAGACATACATCTAAAATAGAGTAACTACTAAATTTATTATTTTATTTTGCTTGTTTTAATTTATAGAAAATGTGTAAAAAGTTTATTACTTTTTTTTTTCAAAGAAAAGCACAATATAATATGGTTATTTCCAATAATCAATTTACAAAAAAATAAATAATAACAACTATCTAAAATCCTTTTTCTTTTTTTTTAAAAAAAAAGTTCTTTGTAAAATCATCAAATTAATTCATACCAATTATCACCAGGTGCAAGTTGTAAATTAATGGGGAAAATTTAAGGTGTTACTATTTTCAATTAACTTAAAATAATCCCTATACCTGCTAATTGCAAGTCACTGGTAAATCAACCCTTAATCACGTACCGTTCATAACGGAATATCCCATAAGATCCAAATCCAAAGCTCCGTTTCATAACGTCGCATATACACTCGCCAGCATTTAAACCACCTATAAACCAGCACTTAAAGGAATTGACGGAAGGGCACCACCAGGAGTGGGGCCTGCGGCTTAATTTGACTCAACACGGGAAACCTCACCAGGCCCGGACACTGGAAGGATTGACAGATTGAGAGCTCTTTCTTGATTCAGTGGGTGGTGGTGCATGGCCGTTCTTAGTTGGTGGAGCGATTTGTCTGGTTAATTCCGATAACGAACGAGACTCTAGCCTGCTAACTAGGCGTTGGAATCTTTCCTTCCAACGTTCATGTCTTCTTAGAGGGACAGGCTGCCTCTAGCAGCACGAGATTGAGCAATAACAGGTCTGTGATGCCCTTAGATGTTCTGGGCCGCACGCGCGCCACACTGAAGGAATCAACGTGTCTTCCCTGACCGAAAGGTCCGGGTAACCCGCTGAACCTCCTTCGTGCTAGGGATTGGGGCTTGCAATTATGTCCCATAAACGAGGAATTCCCAGTAAGCGCAAGTCATAAGCTTGCGTTGATTACGTCCCTGCCCTTTGTACACACCGCCCGTCGCTACTACCGATTGAATGATTTAGTGAGGCCTTCGGACTGATACCCGGCACCTCCGTCTTGCGGTGGTACCGACGTGTCGGAAAGATGGCCAAACTTGATCATTTAGAGGAAGTAAAAGTCGTAACAAGGTTTCCGTATGTGAACCTGCGGAAGGATCATTATCAATTCATCACCACTGCGGTGGTTGATGTCAAAAGTTTCTTATTAGTGTGTCGTATCAGTTAGATTGACACCGTTGAACGGGAGCCACTGATCTTGACAGGCGAGGGAGAGAAAGGTGAGCCGTGTCTTCCCTTTAGTTGGGAAGCGAGCAGCAAGAACGGGAGCCACTGTCATCGGCGAGGGTAGCGTAGGCTACCTGTTGACACAGGCCGTGTGTCATCAAAGGATTGGAGTAGACTTATTTCGGTGGAAAAGAAGTCTTGAAAAGACTCCAAGAGAGTAAGACTTATTCCATCGGAGCAGGAGTCTTAAATGCTCAGTCAGATGACATGATAAACCAGTTCCGACGTCCAAGGGCTCAAGTAAGCTTATTCCGTTTGAAAAGAAGTCTTGAAAAGACTCCAAGAGAGTAAGACTTATTCCATCGGAGCAGGAGCGTTTAAAATGCTTGTGTCGGATGTCGAGTGCTGGGGTAGAACGGAAGCTTGTCCTCCAAGGACTCGAGTAGGCTGTGACTGCTTTGTGGGAGAAGTCTTGAAAAGGCTCCGAGGAGCAAGGCTTACACGTTAGTAGCACAAGAAGCCTTTAATACGCTCGGGTCGGGCGACTAGAGCTAGAATTCGCTGCTTTGTAGGCCAGTATCCTTTTCTGTTCAAGATGGCCTTCAATGAAAAACTGGTAGCCATGATTTTTGGCTACAAACTCATGGGCAGCCTAAGATTATTCCTTGTGATGCAGGGAAAGGCTTTCGAATGAACACGCCCAGCTTTCTGGTGAGTGACCGCAGCTGACGGGGCCAAACAGGAGGCAGGGCGGCCCCCGATGCGGTTTGTTTACCGAACTTTAATTTCTTGCACGGCATACGTGAAATGCTGTTGTAGAATTTTTACAACCCTGAACGGTGGATCACTTGGCTCGTGGGTCGATGAAGAACGCAGCTAGCTGCGCGAAAGAGTGTGAACTGCAGGACACACGAACATCGACGTTTCGAACGCACATTGCGACCCAGGATCTCTTCTGGGTCACACCTGTCTGAGGGTCGGTAACTTTATCCTGGCGGTGGAAGTTTTTCGGATGACCCCACGGCCTCTCGCTACTTCGGTAGTGATGCTGTGGCCATGTGCAAGGGGCCTGGCAAGGGGTC
>NC_137459.1:313236916-313239416 GCF_964235325.1 Thermobia domestica
AGGGGTTAATTGGGACCCTCGTCCAGAAATACGGCACTAGTACGGCTCAAGTGCTATCTGGCTTAGCCTTCACGGATTTCCCAATGCAATACCCATCCTTTGGTCGAAAGGGAATCTGGTTCCTATTCCAGAACCGGGCAGCGGAACCGTATTCTACGGACCCTCACAGGTTCGTCAGGGTAACCTAACAGGACTCGGAGACGCCGTCGGGAGCTCTGGGAAGAGTTTTCTTTTCTGTTTCAGCGTTCACGTTCCCTGGAAGCATTTCGCATGGAGATAGGGAATAGAACGCGAAGAGCACCGCAGTTGCAGCGGTGTCCAGAGAGTCCCGATGGACCTTGAAAATCCGAGAGAGGGACACGTGGAGGTGTCGCGCCCGATCGTACCCATATCCGCAGCAGGTCTCCAAGGTGAAGAGCCTCTAGTCGATAGATTAATGTAGGTAAGGGAAGTCGGCAAATCCGATCCGTAACTTCGGGATAAGGATTGGCTCTGAGGATCGGGGCTAGTCGGGCTTGGTCGGGAAGTGGGTTGTTCGCTGACGTGCCGGGCCTGGGCGAGGTGACGGTCAAGGGTTACACCTTGTTCCTTAACCGAGTTCGGTCCCGTGCCTTGGCCTCCCACGGATCTTCCTTGCTGGGAGCGCCGGGCTACGGCTCGGTGTCTTGTCGGCTGCCATTCAACGATCAACTCAGAACTGGCACGGACCGGGGGAATCCGACTGTCTAATTAAAACAAAGCATTGCGATGGCCCTAACGGGTGTTGACGCAATGTGATTTCTGCCCAGTGCTCTGAATGTCAACGTGAAGAAATTCAAGCAAGCGCGGGTAAACGGCGGGAGTAACTATGACTCTTTTGCCTGTCTAAGCTGCGCTCTTGTACTATTTGCCCCGCTGGCGTCCCTCTCCCTGTTCGGGGGAGAGGGGGGTCAGCTGGGTGGGTAGGACAAGACGCGGCAAATGCCCTATGTACACCTCCACGTGGTGACAGGCGGGGTACCCCGATCACATCGGTGGATCTCCGTCCGTCTCCGCGGGGGGCTGGTGAAGAGCAGAACCATGGGCTTAACATCTAACCCTTTGAGCGTGCGTGCGGGGTCTTTACCTCGATCTTTGTTGGTGCCTCCAACTAGGGGAGGAGTGGGGCCTTAAAGCGAGGCTATAATAGATCCAGCAGGCCTGGCGACCTGTAGATGGTGGTCTCCTTATCAGGGCCTCGGGTAGTGGCCGTGCGATAGCAGCCCTCCGCTGAGTCTTCCTCATGAGGGTCTGTTGAACGCAAAGGAGTAGTGGTGGCTGGGTGCCTCGCTGCGTCCCAGACCAATCTCCCAGGAGCTGCTGTCCTCCGGCTAGTCCATGTAGGGGGAAGTTGAGGCCATAATGTCGCTAGTAGGGGGCTGAGGCGTGCTCGGCGCTAGGACCGCTCCTGGCTTGGTGGGGTAATCCAGGTGTGGTTCTGGCGACGAGCGCCCCTCTGCTCTCCTGCTAATATTGCTAACATCTGTCGCCCCAGCACCAAGCTGGTGCGAAATAAGTTGGTGCCTCTTCTTCTTCTGGGACAACTTGGCTGGTGGGTGGTGGCATATTCCTGGTTGAGATCCCACTGCTCTGGAGCCATCTGGCTGCTCCCTTGGCAGATGGGGGACCTGCCGGCCTTGCTGGTTGCCTCTTTCAGCGTCTACCCGCTGACCCCAATACCCTCCCCGTTCACCAACCCGCATGCACGCTCAACGGGTTTACAATACGCAGCTTGCTGCAACTTTTTCCCATGGTGCTCTCGCTAGCCTCCCGCGGTGGCGGGCGGTGTCCACCGCTGCGTTCGGGGGAGCTAACGTACTAGGGATCCGGGGGCAGGGGCTATCACCCCTTGTCTCCGTACGTCGGCCGCTCCCACGAACAAAGGAGAAAAGCCATCCACTCGTCGACCGCAGTCGACGAGGGCCGGCAGTAATACAGGGACCCCCCCTGCTTCGGCACCGCATGAAGCCTCTGAATATCCATGTACCGTACCGGGTTGTACGAGAACCTTCACCACGAAAACTGGCCTGGGTGTGCACGTTAAACGTGCACATCCAGAAGAGGCTAATAGGCGGGTTGACACCGAGCGTGTCAAAGCTAGATGGACACCTGAGGAGGAACGGCTGATGGCACGGGAGGAGGTTCGCCTCATCCGGGCCGGATGCCGGTTCCTTAATCAGGGCTTGGCTGAAGTCATCTCCGGGAGGTCGTTCGATTCCATCAAGAGCCATCGTAAGTCGCAAGCCTACCAGAGGCTTGTGCGCGAGATGCTCTCAACGACCCCCGCAGCTGCCCGTCCTCAGGTGAGCGAGGAACCCCCCCTCCAGATAGAGGTGCCTGATTTCACAGGTCTTCCCGCTGTCTTGGAGGAACCTTCTGAGGGTTCCCAGCTGGGCTCTGATACCGCACCTAGGCCATCTCCAGTCCCTTCGGGGGCTGAAGTTATTTCTGGCGATGATGGTGCCTACATCCGGTTCTCCTT
>NC_137459.1:313244416-313266916 GCF_964235325.1 Thermobia domestica
TGTGGAATGTTCCATATGCTCATAATTGCCGACTTTTTTTTCCATTTGCTCATAATTGCCGACTTTACCTTTTCCCACTCGCTCACACTTGCCGATCTTTATTTTTTTTACATATACATAAAAGTGTTAGCAAGGGCAACATGGGTGTCATGATATGCAGGGGCTCCTCTGTATGACGGCAACTAAAGCATCCATCACCGACAAGGTTTACCTTCTCGCTCCCGTTAAACTTAAGCGTGGACGGACTAGTTTACATGACGGTAACTGCGCCCTCCATCACCGCCACAATTTACCGTATGCTTCCTTTTGTTGAATTTCAATAGTTTACAGTTATGTGGTGATTTCTTTTTCTTAATTTGGTTGTTTACGCTCACACTTGTGTACTTTTCAGATGAGGTATATATATATATATATATATATATATATATATATATATATATATATATATATATATATATGTTCTTTTCAGAGCGCGACAAGTGTCTCATGTGGAATGTTCCATATGCTCATAATTGCCGACTTTTTTTTTCATTTGCTCATAATTGCCGACTTCACCTTTTCCCACTCGCTCACACTTGCCGATCTTTACTTCTTTTCACATACTTAAAAGTGTTAGTAAGGGGAACATGGGTCTCATGATAAGCACGGGCTCCTCTATATGACGGCAACTAAGCCATCCATCATCGACATGGTTTACCTTCTCGCTCCCGTTAAACTTAAGCGTGCACGCACTGGTTTAATTGACGGCAACTGCGCCCTCCATCACCGCCACAATTTACCGTATGCTTTCTTTTGTTGAATTTCATTAGTTTACACTTATGTGCTGATTTCTTAATTTGGTTGTTTTCGCTCACAGTTGTGTACTTTCCTGATGAGGTATATAGTGTCTTATGTGGAATGTTCCATATGCTCATAATTGCCGACTTTACCTTTTCCCACTCGCTCACACTTGCCGATCTTTATTTTTTTACACATACATAAAAGTGTTAGCAAGGGGAACATGGGTCTCATGATAAGCAGGGGCTCCTCTGTATGACGGCAACTAAAGCATCCATCACCGACAAAGTTTACCTTCTCGCTCCCGTTAAACTTAAGCGTGGACGGATTAGTTTACATGACGGTAACTGCGCCCTCCATCACCGCCATAATTTACCGTATGCTTTCTTTTCTTGATCTTCATTTGCTTTCAGTTATGTGCTGTTCTCTTTTTTTTTTTTTTTAATTTCCTTACTTTCGCTCACAGTTGTTGTGTAATTTCCAGACGATGTATATATATCCTCTTGAGAGTACAACAAGTGTCTTATCACACTTTTATGTTCTTTTTATTTATTTAATTCTCCCATTTGGAATATTCCATATGCTCATAATTGCTGTTTTTTTTTTTTTTTTTTTTTCATTTGCTCATAATTGCCGACTTTACGTTTTCGCACTCGCTCGCACTTGCTGATCTTGACTTGTTTTCACATACATGAAAGTGTTAGCAAGTGGAACATGGGTCTCACGATAGACAGGGGTTTCTCTATATGACGGCAACTAAGCCATCCATCACCGACATGGTTTACCTTCTCGCTCCCGTTAAACTTAAGCGTGGACGGACTTGTTTACATGACGGTAACTGCGCCCTCCATCACCGCCACAATTTACTGTATGCTTTATTTTGTTGAACTTCATTAGGTTACACTTATGTGGTGATTTCGTTTTAAATTTGGTTGTTTTAGATCACAGTTGTGTGCTTTCTATCGACTCAAATTTCCAGACGATGTGTGTATCTTCTCGTGAGAGTACAACAAAGGTCTTATTTTCTTTTTAATTTTTACCACATATTTTTAAGTATGATAATGGTTTATTTATTTATTTATTTATTTATTTATTTTTGAACTTCACAGCCCTGTATTTCCATTTGGAATTTTTACCTACCTCGTCATTCATTTGCTGTGTTCTTCCCTTAGAAGTATTTAATTTTTATTAAATTATTTATTTATTTAATCTCGTTGAGAAAAATTCGTGTTCACAGAAAGAAATTATTCTTTCACTACCGAGGTGGCACACGCCAACACCGCGTTTTATCGGATTTCTGCCGTTCCTTCCCACATACTTTGCTGTTGCTATAGTGTGCACGAAGTCCCTTGAAATTTTAACCTATCTGCCACGATTATGCACCGGAGCAAAGAGATGCAATAAACCTATCTTTTCTTTCGGGGGGGGGGGGGGAGTTGGGTTTGTGAGAAAAATCCATGGATGAATTTTTATATATATTCCGTGTCACTGCGGTTAAATATATATTCTTTACATATTTCTTTACTTTGCCATGCTTTTCCTTACTTTTCAGTGCTTTGCCATGGTTTGGGTTGAAATTTCACTTTTGTAGTTAGAACAGTTTTGTTAAAAACGTGATTTGCAATAACAACAATTTCAAACATTAGCAAAAAGTAAAAATATTGGAATTTGCATTATTTCTGTATCAGCCACCTCGTGGCTAAGCCGTTAATATATGCGCTTCTGGCGTTAGGGATCCAAGTTTTATTCCGGCAAACAGCCTGGGTCGTTCGCCTCCCGTATTAAGCCAAATTTCAACTTTCTTGCACATATTTATTACTATTATTAGTATTATTATTAAAAATGAAATTAAATGAAATCTTTAAGATTTACGTCCCACAATTATGCTGGGATCAAGGTACACCTCATGTAGAAATTGCACTATTCTGGTTTGAATAGTTTCGTTAAAATAGTGGGAGAACGTAATTTACCAAAAAAAAAAAAAAAAAAACATGACCACAAGTGTGAGCGAAATGTAAAAGTTTTCCAATTTACTTTCTTACTCTGTTATTGCTCACCCATTAGCACAGAATAGTATCTGGTTAAGTGACATTTATGTTGCTTTACTTCTTACCGCATTTTTTAAACCTTATAAATTGTGACGGCAAGTGTGAGCATTTTGACGGCACGTGTGAGCATTTTGACGGCAACTGTGAGCATGTTGACGGCAACTATGAGCCTTATCTGCGCAAATATGAGAGTACTAATATTATACATATTTCAATGCACAGTGTTTAGGTACAGGTAGGCTGGTAATGTCACTAATCTATCTTTCGTCAAGATAGTGGAAAAACAGAATCTGGGATGACCGTCATTCCGAATGTGAAGGAATAAACAACAGTGTTGTTGTTTGCTCTCTCCCTACATCATTGTTCATTAATTGAAGCTGGAATGGATATTAGTGATTTCTTTTCATTATTTCTATGTTTATCCCCCCCCCCCACACACACACACTGCTCTAACGATTGTCTTATTTTTACGGTGCATGCCCACACATCTTCATTTCCAATAAACCTCGTTTTAGCCGGAAAATTTTCAACCCTCCGCTACATTTTGAACTGTAATAACTTTTTTAATTATTTATTATTATTATTATTATTATTATTATTATTATTATTATTATTATTATTTTTATCATTTTTGTAAATGTGAATATAAAAATTCCTAATAACCTACTGCGATATACTGTGTTTGCATATATTCCGTTTAGAAATATTACTATTCTAGTTTTATTGGTTTTTCTATTCGTAGTGGGAAGAAAATGATTTCAATTTCTCATCTATCCTTGCAGGTAGCGTTCAAAGCCCTTGACGGCCAGTGTGGTCTGTGCTTGCAGTAATATTTTCAACCTTCTGCACCAATTTGAAGTATATTTTCCTTCATAAAATTGGAGTTACTACAATTCTTTATATCAATTCCCGTGCACAGTATTTTCATACACTTTCTGTGCAAATTGCACTATTCTGGTTTGAATAATTTCCCAAAAATAGTGTAGAAACGTAATTTCAAACAAGCTTGACCACAAGGGTGAGCGAAATGTAATGGTATTCCAATTTACATTCTCACTCTCTTATAGTTCACCCATTGACGCAGAATAGTATATAGTTAAATAAATTTTATATTGTTTTCCTTTTTATCAATATTTTTCCTCGTCTCACCTTCCACCACAGTATCCACACATCTTTGCGGCAATCGAAACCTGTCTTCGCCGACAAAATTTTAACCCTCCGGTAAAAGAGAAACTGAATTTTCTCTGTTAGTAATTTGTATATACAAACTGTTTGTACGTTGTCGCATGTACTGTGTTTAAGTACGTCTTGTGTAGAACTTTCACTATTCTAGCTTCTACGGTCTCTTTACAATTGAGAAAGAACATGATTTTGTGTTCTCCTCTACACCTGCCGGCTGCGTTCGCAGTTTTCGACGGTCAGTGTGGCCTCTGTTTGCCGTCAAATGTTCAACCTTCTGTAACATTTTAAAGTTTTATATATATATGGCGATACAACAATTCTTTTTATGAACTTCCCTGTAAAGTATGTAGGTTCACGTCTTGCAGAAATTAAATTAATCGGGTACGAATAGTTTTCTTGCAATAGTACAAAAACTTAATTTGGAATAAAAATGACCACAAGTGTGAGCAAAATGTAAAATTCTTCTTATTTACTTTCTTACTCTATTATAGGTCGCCCATTGAAAGAGTAAACTATATGGTGAAATAAAATTTATGTTGTTTTTCTTTTTATCACTATTTTTCTTCTTTTCATTTTCCCTCACAATGTCCGCACATCTTGGCGGACAGCAAAGCCTGTCTTCGCGGACAAAATTTGCGGTGCTGCTTACAAAATGCCTACGTTTGAAAAGATATATCATGTCTCAATTGTACCTGTGAATTAACAACGATATGTTATTCGGTTCATCGACATTCACATTCCAACATATCTGTCATCAGTCACTTAGCTCATCCCTTAAGTACACGCATAAAAGAGGTCATAATTTTCATGCTCGTTCACACGAATATTCAGTTTATTTCATATTACGGAATTCCATTGAACGCTCCTTTGTAAAAAAAAAAAAAAAAAAAAAAAAAAACCTCCAGGTTTTGATTCCGCTGACAGCGTTCAATTTCAACTTTAGGCTGGATTTTGAGCTCTCATGGCGATAAGCGGTTAAAGTTTTCCATGGGAGATACGTGTTCAACTTTGGGCATATTGACGGCAACCATGAACCATTATGTTGCCACCTATGAGACTTAAGTCCGCAATTATGAACGAAAAGTCGGCAACTATGAGCGTTTTGACGGCAACTGTGAGCCCTGGGTCGGCAATTATGAACAAAAGTCGGCAACTATGAGCATCATGAAAGCGAGTGTGAGCACTTTGGAAGCACCTGTGAACATTCTGAAGTCAACTGTGAGTATTTTGAAGATAAGCATGAAAAATTATGTTTTCAATTGTGAGCCCTATATTCGCAAATATGAACGAAAAGTCGGCAACTATGAGCGTTTTGACGGCAACTGTGAGCCCTGGGTCGGCAATTATGAACAAAAGTCGGCAACTATGAGCATCGTGAAAGCGAGTGTGAGCACTTTGGAAGCACCTGTGAACATTCTGAAGCCAAATGCGAGTATTTTGAAGATAAACATGAAAAATTATGTTCTCAATTGTGAGCCCTATATTCGCAAATATGAACGAAAAGTCGGCAACTATGAGCATCATGAAAGCGAGTGTGAGCACTTTGGAAGCACCTGTGAACATTCTGAAGTCAACTGTGAGTATTTTGAAGATAAGCATGAAAAATTATGTTTTCAATTGTGAGCCCTATATTCGCAAATATGAACGAAAAGTCGGCAACTATGAGCGTTTTGACGGCAACTGTGAGCCATAGGTCGGCAATTATGAACAAATAGTCGGCAACTATGAGCACTTTATTGGTAAATGTGAGCATGGTGACGGCTTGAGTGAGGAATCTGACGGCAACTGTGAGCCTTTTGACAGCAACCATGAAACATTTAACTTACACTATCAACTGTATATTTCATATTATGAATGAAAGGTCGACAACTATGAGCCTTGTGAGAGCGAGTGTTAGCAATTTCAGGGTTAGTGTGAAAATTGTCAAGGCAACGGAGAGTATTTGGAAGGTAAACATAAACTACAATGTCGGCAACTTTGACCCCAATGTCCGCAATTATGAACGAAAAGTCGGCAACTATGAGCGTTTTGACGGCAAGTGTGAGCACCCTGAAAGTACGTGTGAACATTCTGAAGCCAACTGCTAGTATTTTCAAGATAAACATGAAAAATTATGTATTCAATTGTGAGCTCTATATCCGCAATTATGAACGAAAAGTCGACAACTATGAGCGTTTTGATGGCAACTGTGAGCCTTGGGTCGGCAATTATGAACAAAAAGTCGGCAACTATGAGCATCATGAAAGCGAGTGTGAGCACTTTGGAAGCACGTGTGAACATTGTGAAGCCAACTGCGAGTATTTTGAAGATAAGCATGAAAAATTATGTTTTCAACTATGAGCCCTATATCCGCAAATATGAACGAAAAGTCGGCAACTATGATCGTTTTGACGGCAAGTGTGAGGATTTTGACGGCTAGTGTGAACCTTCTCATGGTAACTGTGAGCTCTATGTCCGCAATTATGAACGAATTGTGGGCAACTATGAGCATTTTGACGGCTTGTGTGAGGATCCTCATGGCAACTTTGAGCATTTTGATCCGATGATTCCTTCCACCTACTTCGATAAAAAAAAAAAATGTTTTCGTACATTCTCGGTAGAGATTTCTCTTCTCTAGTTTCACTAGTTTTCTTTCTGTTGAGAAGAAAAAAAAAAGAAAAGAAAAAGAAAGAAAATGGAAAGAAAGAAAAAATGAAAGAAAAGAAAAAAAAGATATCAAATTATGTACTCTCACGGGCGGTGTTCACGTTAAGCGTGGGCTCTGTTTGCCGTCAAATTTTCAAATTTCTACAACAATTTAGAGTATCTTTTCTTGTAGAAAAGTGCAGATACAATAATTCCTTACACGTACTCGAACGCATAATATCCAGGTACACTTGTTGTAGAAATTGCACTTCTCAGTTTTGAATAGTTTCCTTATAGTAGTGCAAAAGCTTAGTTTCGAATAAAAATGACCTCAAGTGTGAGCGAAATATAAATTTACTCTAATTTACTTTCATGCTCTATTATTGTTCACCCATTGAAAGAGTAAAGTATATGATTAAATAAAATTTATGTTATTATTATTATTTTTTTTCGCTTATCACTATTTTTCTTCTTTCCACTTTTCCGCACAATGTCAACACATCTTCGTGCACAGCTACACCTCTCTTAGTCGAAAACTTTTCAAACCTTCGGTAAAAGACAAACAAAAGTTTAGTTTGGTTAGCTTGTGGCTTCGCCCACAAAGCCCCTCCTTTTGAAGGTATTTCGCCCTTGCACCTCTTATTCTCACAATTCTAGGGAATTTCAAGTTTACTTTACTATTTCAACTAATTAAAAGATAAGATTTTGGATCCCAAGAAAACGCCTATTTAAATAGCGTGGGGATTTCTTCATCCTCCTTTAGACCCCTTAAACATTAAAAATATTCACTTTTGGCAATTTTGCTGTAGCTTAGTCTGGAAAGCCTACAATTATGCTAAATTTCATCATTGCAATCCTACCACAATTAACCGAACATTTTGGCGTGCAGAAGACGTCCCATATAAATGACATGAGAAAGACTTTTCAATTCCCCATAAAACCACTCTAAAGTTGAAAATTTTTACTTTGTACTGATTTACTTAGGTAACGCTAATGAAAACGTACAAGAATACCGAATTTCTCGTTTGTGTTCCAATTACAAGTAACTAAACTTTGAGATTACAAGTCTAAATAAAGGCCCATTTAAATAACATGGGGAATTTCTTCATTTCCTCTTTAGACCTCTTAAAAGTTAAAAATATTCACTTTTGACAATTTTCCTGTTGGTTAGTCCCGACAATCTACAATCATGTCGAAATTAGTTATTGTAGCCCTACAGGAAGTGCCCAATAATTTTGGGATGTCAAAGGTGTTTCATAGAAATAACATGGGAAATTTTTTGAGTTCCGCATAAAACCACGCTAAACTTGGAAATATATATCCAACTAGGTAAGACTTACGAAAACGTACAAGTATACGGAATTTCAAAGTTTTATTAAAAGTACCTAAAATTTCAGATTATAGGTCCGCAAAACCGTCCATTTAAATAACATGGGAAATATCTTCATCGCCCCTTTAGACCAACTAAACATTCGAAATATTCACTTTTGGAAATTTTCCTGTGACTTACTCCCGAAAGGCTACAGTTTCGTCAAATATGGCCATTATAACTCTACAGGAAGTGCCTCATAATTTGCGGGTGTGAAAGGCGTCGTATACGTAAAGCCTTCGTTGCTTTTTTTTTTTCTTACCACATTTAGTAATTTTATAAATTTTGAGGACATGTATAAGAATTTTGACGGCAAGTGTGAGCAGTTTGACGGCTAGTGTTACAACGATAAAATACAATTCGCTGTAGCCTTGGTTCCTTATTTTCTTATAATACATACGAGCCACATCAAAATAACAATGTTTCCATTACGTGGTTTCTCTCCATTTTTATATATATATATATGTATTATTTATCTGATTGCCTGCCAACTAGATATTGAAAACCTTATTATTTTATGACATATGAATATCTTTTTTTTTTGTATATTTGATAATTCTATATTTTTAACTAACTTCTTCTTCGAAATTAACCTATGTTAGTACATATAAAGAAATACTCATTGCCCAAGTACCGCTGTAGCGTGAACCATCTGACGGCAAGTGTGAGCCCATGTCCAAAATTATGAACGAAAAGTCGGCAACTATGAGCGTGTTCACGGCAACTGTGAGGCCTTGGCCGGCAATTATGAACAAAAAGTCGGCAACTATGAGCATCATGAGAACTAGTGTGAGCACTTTGAAAGCAAGTGTGAACATTCTGAAGCAAACTGCGAGTATTTTCAAGATAAGCATGAAGAATTATGTTTTCAATTGTGAGCCCCATAACTGCAATTATCAACAAAAAGTCGGCAACTATGAACGAAAAGTCGGCAACTATGAGCAGCGTGAAAGCCAGTGTGAGCACCTTGAAAGCACGTGTGAACTTTCTGGAGCAAACTGCGAGTATTTTCAAGATAAGCATGAAGAATTATGTTTTCAAATGTGAGCCCCATATCCGCAATTATGAACGAAAACTAGGCAACTATGAGCGTTTTGAATGCAACTGTGAGGCCTTGGTCGGCAATTATGAACGAATGGTCGGCAACTATGAGCACTTTTTTTTTTTTAATGTGAACATTCTGACGGCTTGCGTGAGGAATCTGACGGAAACTGTGAGGCTTTCGACAACAACCATGAACCATTTAACTTACACTATCAGCAGTATGTTAGATATTATGAATGAAAAGTCGGCAACTATGAGCATCGTGGAAACGAGTGTGAGCATTTTGAAAGTACGTGTGAAGATTCTGAAGGCAACTGTAAGTATTTTGAAGATGGGCACGAACGAATATGTAGGCAAATATGAGCCCTTTGTCCGCAATTATGAACGAAAAGTCGGCAACTATGAACGTTTTGACGGCAACTGTGAGGCCTTGGTCGGCAATTATGAACGAATAGTCGGCAACTATGAGCACTTTTTTTTTAATGTGAGAATTATCACGTTTTGCGTGAGCATTGTGACAGAAACTGTGAGGCTTTTGACACCAACCGTGAACCATTTAAGTTACACTATCAGCAGTATGTTAGATATTATGAATGAAAAGTCGGCAACTATGAGCATCGTGGAAGCGAGTGTGAGCATTTTTAAAGTACGCGTGAACATTCTGAAGGCAGCTGTGTGTATTCTGAGGATGAGCATGAAACATTATGTAGGAAACTATGAGCCCTTTGTCCGCAATTATGAACAAAAAGTCGGCAACTATGAGCGTTTTGACGGCAACTGTGAGGCGTTGGTCGGCAATTATAAACATGTAGTCGGCAACTATGAGCGTTTTGACAGCAACTGTGAGGCCTTGGTCGGCAATTATGAACGAATGGTCGGCAACTATGAGCACATTTTTTTTTTCTAATGTGAGGATTATCACGGCTTGTCTGAAGAACCTGGCCGCAACTGTGAGACTTTTCACAGCAACTGTGAACCATTTAACTTACACTATCAGCATTATGAATGAAAAGTCGGCAACTATGAGCATTGTGTAAGAGAGTGTGAGCATTTTGAAACTACGTGTGAACATTCTGAAGGCAACTGTGAGTATTTTTAGGATGAGCACGAATCAGTATGTGGGCAACTATGAGCCCTTTGTCCGCAATTATGAACGAAATGTCGGCAACTATGAGCGTTTTGACGGCAACTGTGAGGAGTTGGTCGGCAATTATGAGCAAATAGTCGGCAACTATGAGCACTTTTTTTTTTTTTGAATGTGAGCATTCTGACGGCTTGTGTCAAGAATCTGACCGCAACTATGAGACTTTTGACAGCAACCATCAACCATGTAACTTACACTATCAGCATTATGAATAAAAAGTCGGCAACTATGACCATCGTGGGAGCGAGTGTGAGCTTTTTGAAAGTACGTGTGAACATTCTGAAGGCAACTGTGAGTATTTTGAAGATAAGCACGAAACATTATGTAGGCAACTATTAGCCCTTTGTACGCAATTATGAACGAAAAGTCGGCAACTATGAGCGTTTTGACGGCAACTGTGAGGAGTTGGTCGGCAATTATGAGCAAATAGTCGGCAACTATGAGCACTTTTTTTTTGAATGTGAGCATTCTGACGGCTTGTGTCAAGAATCTGACCGCAACTATGAGACTTTTGACAGCAACCATCAACCATTTAACTTACACAATCAGCAATATGTTAGATATTATGAATGAAAAGTCAGCAACTATGAGCATCATGGAAGCGAGTGTGAGCATTTTGAAATTACGTTTGAACATTCTGAAGGCAACTGTGAGTATTTTGAAGATGAGCACGAACCATTATGTAGGCAACTATGAGCCCTTTGTACGCAATTATGAACAAAAAGTCGGCAACTATGAGCGTTTTGACGGCAACTGTGAGGCCTTGGTCGGCAATTATGAACGAATAGTCGGCAACTATGAGCACTTTTTTTTTAATGTGAGAATTCTTACGTTTTGCGTGAGCATTGTGACAGAAATTGTGAGGCTTCTGACACCAACCATGAACCACTTAAGTTACACAATCAGCAGTATGTTAGATATTATGAATGAAAAGTCGGCAACTATGAGCATCGTGGAAGCGAATGTGAGCATTTTGAAACTACGTGTGAACATTCTGAAGGCAACTATGAGTATTTTGAAAATGAGCTGGAACCATTAAGTAGGCAACTATGAGCCCTTTGTACGCAATTATGAAGGAAAAGTCGGCAACTATGAGCGTTTTGACGGCAACTGTGAGGCTTTGGTCGGCAATTATGAACGAATAGTCGGCAACTATGAGCGTTTTGACGGCAACTGTGAGGCCTTGGTCGGCAATTATGAACGAATGGTCGGCAACTATGAGCGTTTTGACGGCAACTGTGAGGCCTTGGTCGGCAATTATGAACGAAAAGTCGCCAACTATGAGCGTTTTGATGGCAACTGTGAGGCCTTGGTCGGCAATTATGAACGAATGGTCGGCAACTATGAGCACTTTTTTTCTTAATGTGAGCATTCTGACGGCTTGTGCAAATAATGTGACGGGAACTGTGAGCCTTTTGATGGCAACCATGATCCATTTAACTTACACTATCAGCAGTATGTTAGATATTATGAATGAAAAGTCGGCAACTATGAGCATCGTGGAAGCGAATGTGAGCATTTTGAAACTACGTGTGAACATTCTGAAGGCAACTATGAGTATTTTGAAGATGAGCTGGGACCATTAAGTAGGCAACTATGAGCCCTTTGTACGCAATTATGAACGAAAAGTCGGCAACTATGAGCGTTTTGACGGCAACAGTGAGGAGTTGGTCGGCAATTATGAGCAAATAGTCGGCAACTATGAGCCCTTTTTTTTTTTTGAATGTGAGCATTCTGACGGCTTGTGTCAAGAATCTCACCGCAACTATGAGACTTTTGACAGCAACCATCAACCATGTAACTTACACTATCAGCATTATGAATAAAAAGTCGGCAACTATGACCATCGTGGGAGCGAGTGTGAGCTTTTTGAAAGTACGTGTGAACATTCTGAAGGCAACTGTGAGTATTTTGAAGATAAGCACGAAACATTATGTAGGCAACTATGAGCCCTTTGTACGCAATTATGAACGAAAAGTCGGCAACTATGAGCGTTTTGACGGCAACTGTGAGGCCTTGGTCGGCAATTATGAACGAATGGTCGGCAACTATGAGCACTTTTTTTCTTAATGTGAGCATTCTGACTGCTTGTGCAAATAATGTGACGGGAACTGTGAGCCTTTTGATAGCAACCATGATCCATTTAACTTACACTATCAGCAGTATGTTAGATATTATGAATGAAAAGTCGGCAACTATGAGCATCGTGGAAGCGAATGTGAGCATTTTGAAACTACGTGTGAACATTCTGAAGGCAACTATGAGTATTTTGAAGATGAGCTGGAACCATTAAGTAGGCAACTATGAGCCCTTTGTACGCAATTATGAAGGAAAAGTCGGCAACTATGAACGTTTTGACGGCAACTGTGAGGCCTTGGTCGGCAATTATGAACGAATAGTCGGCAACTATGAACGTTTTGACGGCAACTGTGAGGCTTTCGTCGGCAATTATGAACGAAAAGTCGGCAACTATGAGCGTTTTGACGGCAACTGTGAGGCTTTGGTCGGCAATTATGAACGAATAGTCGGCAACTATGAACGTTTTGACGGCAACTGTGAGGCTTTCGTCGGCAATTATGAACGAATAGTCGGCAACTATGAGCGTTTTGACGGCAACTGTGAGGCCTTGGTCGGCAATTATGAACGAATGGTCGGCAACTATGAGCGTTTTGACGGCAACTGTGAGGCCTTGGTCGGCAATTATGAACGAAAAGTCGCCAACTATGAGCGTTTTGATGGCAACTGTGAGGCCTTGGTCGGCATTTATGAACGAATGGTCGGCAACTATGAGCACTTTTTTTCTTAATGTGAGCATTCTGACGGCTTGTGCAAATAATGTGACGGGAACTGTGAGCCTTTTGATAGCAACCATGATCCATTTAACTTACACTATCAGCAGTATGTTAGATATTATGAATGAAAAGTCGGCAACTATGAGCATCGTGGAAGCGAATGTGAGCAATTTGAAACTACGTGTGAACATTCTGAAGGCAACTATGAGTATTTTGAAGATGAGCTGGAACCATTAAGTAGTCAACTATGAGCCCTTTGTACGAAATTATGAAGGAAAAGTCGGCAACTATGAACGTTTTGACGGCAACTGTGAGGCCTTCGTCGGCAATTATGAACGAAAAATCGGCAACTATGAGCGTTTTGACGGCAACTGTGAGGCCTTGGTCGGCAACTATGAGCACTCTTTTTTTAAAATTTGAGCATTATGACGGCTTGTGTGAAAAATCTGACCGCAACTGTGAGACTTTTGACAGCAACCATGAACCATTTAACTTACATTATCAGTATTATGAATTAAAAGTCGGCAACTATGAGCATCGTGTAAGCGAGTGTGAGCATTTTGAAAGTACGTTTGAACATTCTGAAGGCAACTGTGAGTATTTTGAAGATGATCACGAACCATTATGTAGGCAACTATGAGCCCTTTGTACGCAATTATGAACAAAAAGTCGGCAACTGTGAGCGTTTTGACGGCAACTGTGAGGCCTTGGTCGGCAACTATGAGCACTCTTTTTTTAAAATTTGAGCATTATGACGGCTTGTGTGAAAAATCTGACCGCAACTGTGAGACTTTTGACAGCAACCATGAACCATTTAACTTACACTATCAGCAATATGTTAGATATTATGAATGAAAAGTCAGCAACTATGAGCATCATGGAAGCGAGTGTGAGCATTTTGAAATTACGTTTGAACATTCTGAAGGCAACTGTGAGTATTTTGAAGATGAGCACGAACCATTATGTAGGCAACTATGAGCCCTTTGTACGCAATTATGAACAAAAAGTCGGCAATTTGAGCGTTTTGACGGCAACTGTGAGGCCTTGGTCGGCAATTATGAACGAATGGTCGGCAACTATGAGCACTTTTTTTCTTAATGTGAGCATTCTGACGGCTTGTGCAAATAATGTGACGGGAACTGTGAGCCTTTTGATAGCAACCATGATCCATTTAACTTACACTATCAGCAGTATGTTAGATATTATGAATGAAAAGTCGGCAACTATGAGCATCGTGGAAGCGAATGTGAGCATTTTGAAACTACGTGTGAACATTCTGAAGGCAACTATGAGTATTTTGAAGATGAGCTGGAACCATTAAGTAGGCAACTATGAGCCCTTTGTACGCAATTATGAAGGAAAAGTCGGCAACTATGAACGTTTTGACGGCAACTGTGAGGCCTTGGTCGGCAATTATGAACGAATAGTCGGCAACTATGAACGTTTTGACGGCAACTGTGAGGCTTTCGTCGGCAATTATGAACGAAAAGTCGGCAACTATGAGCGTTTTGACGGCAACTGTGAGGCTTTGGTCGGCAATTATGAACGAATAGTCGGCAACTATGAACGTTTTGACGGCAACTGTGAGGCTTTCGTCGGCAATTATGAACGAAAAGTCGGCAACTATGAGCGTTTTGACGGCAACTGTGAGGCTTTGGTCGGCAATTATGAACGAATAGTCGGCAACTATGAGCGTTTTGACGGCAACTGTGAGGCCTTGGTCGGCAATTATGAACGAATGGTCGGCAACTATGAGCGTTTTGACGGCAACTGTGAGGCCTTGGTCGGCAATTATGAACGAAAAGTCGCCAACTATGAGCGTTTTGATGGCAACTGTGAGGCCTTGGTCGGCAATTATGAACGAATGGTCGGCAACTATGAACGTTTCGACGGCAATTGTGAGGCCTTGGTCGGCAATTATGAACGAAAAGTCGGCAACTATGAGCGTTTTGACGGCAACTGTGAGGCCTTGGTCGGCAACTATGAGCACTTTTTTTTTAATGTGAGCATTATGACGGCTTTTGTGAAAAATCTGACCGCAACTGTGAAACTTTTGAGAGCAACCATGAACCCTTTAACTTACATTATCAGCATTATGAATTAAAAGTCGGCAACTATGAGCATCGTGTAAGCGAGTGTGAGCATTTTGAAATTACGTGTGAACAGTCTGAAGGCAACTGTGTTTATTTTGAAGATGAGCACCAACCAGTATGTGATTAACTATGAGCCCATTGTCCGGAATTATCAACGAAAATTCGGCAACTATGAGCGTTTTGACGGCAACTGTGAGGCCTATGTCCGCAATTATGAACACATAGTCGGCAACTATGAGCGCTTTGACGGCAAGTGTGAGCATTGTGACGCCTTTTGTGACGATTCTGACGGCAACTGTGAGCCATTAGTCGGGAACTATAAACTTTTATGTCGGGGACTATGAATGAAAAGTCGGCAACTATGAGCACTCTGACGGCAAGTGTGAGCAATTTGACGTCTACTGTGAGGATTCTGACGGCAACTGTGAGCTATTTGAGTGGAACTATTAAGCATTGTGTGTGCAACTTTGAACGCTCTGAGGGGTTTCCTGAACATGTTGACAGCATGTATGAACCACATTTCGGGAACAGTGGGCAATCTGACGGGAACTGTGAACATTGTTGTTGGCGACTTTTCACCCAGCATAACGTTAGAATATGACGGCAACCGTGGCTTCGTTTGCCGTCATTTTTGACATTCTGTGATTTTTCGTGACTGGTGTGCAATCGAGAGGAATCGCTACATTATAGGGATTAGGGTACAGAAGCAGCCCCGTTTACACTTTGTTAAGTCCTGGCTTGAAATTGTTCTATGAGGTTGTAATTAACATGAGTTTGACCTAATTCATGTTTTTGGATTGTTCTTTACATTAATTTTGTAACCCGAGCGCGAAAAGCAGCCCTTTTCGTAGAGAACTTTTTACCCAGCATAACCTTTGAGTATGGCGGCAACTGTGGCTTCGTTTGCCGTCATTTTTGAGATTCCGTGATTTTCGTGACTGGTGTCCGATCGAGAGGAATCTCATCACTATAGGAGGTATGGTAGTGGGCAATCCTGCTATATACTTAGGTTAGGTTAGGCTGGCTTATACTTTCAATTTGTTCCCAGAAGTTAGGAGAGTGTAAAAGTTGTTAAGTTTTGAGTGCCGTATTCTGTAACGGTTTATATATATACTGGATGTCAAATCACGTTTTCCCACCCTTGCGTGGGATGTATACGGCAACCGTGGCTGCATTCGCCGTCATGGTCAAAACGAGGCTGCGCAACGCCGGCAATTTCAAGACAGGTGTAGTATCGAGAGGAATCTCTACACTATAGGAGGTAGGGTAGTGAACAAGCCTCCTATATAAACATTCCCTTTAAATTGTTCACGGAGGTTGGAGAGACCGCTAATGGTATTGCTTTCTAAATGAGGCTTACTTTTTTCTCTCCGCGGCCTAGTCTGTCGAGAAATCTTGACTTCTGGCCACAGACAGAAAGCTAGTCTTCGCAGGAGGCGGAAATGGCTAAATTGGGAAGGGAAGCCACAGGCTGGTTGGTTTCTTTATGGGAGTCTAAACGCACTATCGCTGTTGATGTTGGTTAATTTTGAAGGCGGACTAATATCGGCGGATGGTAGTGTAGGCTCAAAAGGAATTTTATCAGCCGCAGGCAAGAACCCTGGGATGCTATTCACGGGCGTCCTAGCCGGTCAAGGTGTAGAGGAGGTTGCAAACCCTGTTGCTGCCTGGGAGGAATGCTTCATAGAAATGTGCGTCCATGGGCGGACCTATGAAAGGGCATGCAGTGCGGGTTTGCCAGCACGCCTAATGTTGTCCAAAGACTTCCTCGTATTTTGACAAAGAATGTCAGAAACCTTGGTCGGACGGCTGTTTCTAAGAGGGCACGTGGCGATGGGGAATGTGTGAGGTAGGCTCTCATACGGAAGTACCTGTCGTTTACGGGAAGGAGACAATCCTTCTTAACCCGAGGCCTAGCCTGTCGATCACGCCTTCGGGCAATTGACTTCTGGCCGATGCCGCTTTGTGCGGTTGCTGAATGCGAAGAATACTTGAACGGAAGCTACTGTCACACCCAGAGGACACGAGTAAGACTTATATCACTGGAGCAGGAGCCTAAATGTGCTTTTGTGGGTAGCCATACGGCCAGTTCTAACGTGTGCGAGGCCCCACGAGAGTAGGCTTATTCTGGTGGATGAGAAGTCTTTTAATATTTGCTCTGTCGGGTGAACGGAAGCCACAGTCATCCGTAGGACACGAGTAGACTTATTTCACTGGAGCAGGAGTCTAAATGTGCTTTTGTGGGCAACCTTACGGCCAGTTCTAACGGGAGCCAGGCCCCACAAGAGTAGGCTTATTCCGGTGGAGAAGAAGTCTTTAAAATTTGCTGTGTCGGGTGAACGGCTATATTTGAACGGAAGCCACAGTCATCCGTAGGACACAAGTAGACTTATTTCACTGGAGCAGAAGTCTAAACGTGCTTTTGTGGGCAACCTTACGGCCAGTTCTAACGGGAGCCAGGCCCCACGAGAGTAGGCTTACTCCGGATGAGAAGGAGTCTTTAAAATTTGCTGTGTCGGGTGACCGGCCATGAAACCTTTGTGAGGACTTGTCTCCTCGTTTCCACAGCATTTCCGCGCCTGTAAGTTGCGGAAGGTAGCATGCTATGCTTGAAGAACTGTCATCCGTTTAAGGACAGGAGTAGACTAATTCCATTGAGGCAGGAGTCTAATATGCTTTTGTGCACAGCCATACGGCCAGTCCTAACGGGAGCAAGGCTCGCAAAAGTAGGCTTTATTTCAATGGACCAGAAGTCTTTAATATTGCTCTGTCGGGATTGTCAGTTCAAACGGGAGCAGTTTCTGCACGCTACAAACCGCTGACGAGATCTTTCTCGTGTCAATGTGATTCCCCAGCCTGGGCCGGCGCAAGGCTGGCTGGCGAACAAGGTAATTGGGCCTCTGGGTTTCATACACACGAGGTGTCTCAGATGCGTTTAGGGTGAACAGGAATAATCCGTGCAATTCTCTAGCCTGGGCCGGCGCAAGGCTGGCTGGCGAACAAGGTAATTGGGCCTCTGAGTTTTGCATTTCGGAGTTTCCTTAATTCCGGGAGGAGCCACAAAGAAGAGTCCTGAGAGTTTCTCGTGTCCATGCAATTCTCTAGCCTGGGCCGGCGCAAGGCTGGCTGGCGAACAAGGTAATTGGGCCTCTGAGTTTTGTACACACGAGTGGTCTTAGGATCCTTCGGGCTCAACAGGGATTGTTGGAGAAAGTCTCTAGCCTGGGCCGGCGCAAGGCTGGCTGGCGAACAAGGTAATTGGGCCTCTGAGTCTTTATTCCCAGTTTCCTTAGTTCCCGGGTTAGGTTCACCGGTTAAATCGGAGGAGTCCGATTTATGTGTAAAGATAATGCCAGAGTGAAGGGAGCCAGAGTTCACTTGAAGGAGCAAGAGCCAGTGTGGTTAAGAAGTGAGCCGTTTTGTACTCTTAAGGAGGGATGCCGATTGACTTTGAACGGGCTGTCCTCGCTTTAGAGTTTGGGCCAGTTGACGGGAGCTTACTTGTCCTTCTTGAGAATGAGGCCAGATAGCATGTCCTTTCTAGCTTACAAAGGCTTATGCGGAGCATTGTTTTTTGTAAGTGACTTTTTATTCTCCATGTGGCATTTAAGTACCGATTTTCCTTAAGTTAAGGACGGTATAGACTCATCGCCAGTTTGAGCGTGTATCACTTGTCGAACGGAAGCCACTGTCATCCAAGGACACTAGTAGACTTATATTTCACTGGAGCAGGAGTCTAAATGTGCTTTTGTGGGTACCCTTACGGCCAGTTCTAACGGGAGCCAGGCCCCACAAAAGTAGGCTTATTCCGGTGGAAAAAGGAGTCTTTAAAATTTGCTGTGTCGGGTGAACGGCTATATGTAAACGGAAGCCACAGTCATCCGTAGGACATGAGTAGACTTATTTCGCTGGAGGAGGAGTCTAAATGTGCTTTTGTGGGTACCCTTACGGCCAGTTCTAACGGGAGCCAGGCCCCACAAAGGTAGGCTTATTCTGGCGGAAGAGGAGTCTTTAAAATTGCTCTGTCGGATGTACCGGCAAAGTGTGGAAGGAAGCTGTTGTAACCCAAGGATACAAGTAGGCTTGTTCCATTGGATTGGGAGTCTAATATGCTCTTGGCGGCTGTCACACGGCCAGTATTAACGGGAGCTAGTCACCGCAAGAGTAGGCTTATTCCAGCGGAACAGAAGTTTAAAATGCTTGGTCGGGTGTAGCTTTCCTATCCTTTGTTAGAACGCTGTGTTGGTTGTGTCCAACACTTTCCGGCTTTTTAGTCGGTCAATTCCCTGGTTGATCCTGCCAGTAGTCATATGCTTGTCTCAAAGATTAAGCCATGCATGTCTCAGTACAAGCCAAAACAAGGTGAAACCGCGAATGGCTCATTAAATCAGTTATGGTTCCTTAGATCGTACCTATCCTACTTGGATAACTGTGGTAATTCTAGAGCTAATACATGCAACTAGAATCCCGCCCAGCAATGGAAGGGATGCTTTTATTAGATTAAAACCAATCGGTCGGTTCGTCCGTCCGAAACCTTGGTGACTCTGAATAACTTTGGGCTGATCGCACGGTCTCTGTACCGGCGACGCATCTTTCAAATGTCTGCCTTATCAACTGTCGATGGTAGGTTCTGCGCCTACCATGGTTGTTACGGGTAACGGGGAATCAGGGTTCGATTCCGGAGAGGGAGCCTGAGAAACGGCTACCACATCCAAGGAAGGCAGCAGGCGCGCAAATTACCCACTCCCGGCACGGGGAGGTAGTGACGAAAAATAACGATACGGGACTCATCCGAGGCCCCGTAATCGGAATGAATACACTTTAAATCCTTTAATGAGAATCTATCGGAGGGCAAGTCTGGTGCCAGCCGCCGCGGTAATTCCAACTTTGCAACCATAAACGATGCCAGCCAGCAATCCGCCGAAGCTCCTCCAATGACTCGGCGGGCGGCTTCCGGGAAACCAAAGCTTTTGGGTTCCGGGGGAAGTATGGTTGCAAAGCTGAAACTTAAAGGAATTGACGGAAGGGCACCACCAGGAGTGGGGCCTGCGGCTTAATTTGACTCAACACGGGAAACCTCACCAGGCCCGGACACTGGAAGGATTGACAGATTGAGAGCTCTTTCTTGATTCAGTGGGTGGTGGTGCATGGCCGTTCTTAGTTGGTGGAGCGATTTGTCTGGTTAATTCCGATAACGAACGAGACTCTAGCCTGCTAACTAGGCGTTGGAATCTTTCCTTCCAACGTTCATGTCTTCTTAGAGGGACAGGCTGCCTCTAGCAGCACGAGATTGAGCAATAACAGGTCTGTGATGCCCTTAGATGTTCTGGGCCGCACGCGCGCCACACTGAAGGAATCAACGTGTCTTCCCTGACCGAAAGGTCCGGGTAACCCGCTGAACCTCCTTCGTGCTAGGGATTGGGGCTTGCAATTATGTCCCATAAACGAGGAATTCCCAGTAAGCGCAAGTCATAAGCTTGCGTTGATTACGTCCCTGCCCTTTGTACACACCGCCCGTCGCTACTACCGATTGAATGATTTAGTGAGGCCTTCGGACTGATACCCGGCACCTCCGTCTTGCGGTGGTACCGACGTGTCGGAAAGATGGCCAAACTTGATCATTTAGAGGAAGTAAAAGTCGTAACAAGGTTTCCGTATGTGAACCTGCGGAAGGATCATTATCAATTCATCACCACTGCGGTGGTTGATGTCAAAAGTTTCTTATTAGTGTGTCGTATCAGTTAGATTGACACCGTTGAACGGGAGCCACTGATCTTGACAGGCGAGGGAGAGAAAGGTGAGCCGTGTCTTCCCTTTAGTTGGGAAGCGAGCAGCAAGAACGGGAGCCACTGTCATCGGCGAGGGTAGCGTAGGCTACCTGTTGACACAGGCCGTGTGTCATCAAAGGATTGGAGTAGACTTATTTCGGTGGAAAAGAAGTCTTGAAAAGACTCCAAGAGAGTAAGACTTATTCCATCGGAGCAGGAGTCTTAAATGCTCAGTCAGATGACATGATAAACCAGTTCCGACGTCCAAGGGCTCAAGTAAGCTTATTCCGTTTGAAAAGAAGTCTTGAAAAGACTCCAAGAGAGTAAGACTTATTCCATCGGAGCAGGAGCGTTTAAAATGCTTGTGTCGGATGTCGAGTGCTGGGGTAGAACGGAAGCTTGTCCTCCAAGGACTCGAGTAGGCTGTGACTGCTTTGTGGGAGAAGTCTTGAAAAGGCTCCGAGGAGCAAGGCTTACACGTTAGTAGCACAAGAAGCCTTTAATACGCTCGGGTCGGGCGACTAGAGCTAGAATTCGCTGCTTTGTAGGCCAGTATCCTTTTCTGTTCAAGATGGCCTTCAATGAAAAACTGGTAGCCATGATTTTTGGCTACAAACTCATGGGCAGCCTAAGATTATTCCTTGTGATGCAGGGAAAGGCTTTCGAATGAACACGCCCAGCTTTGTGGTGAGTGACCGCAGCTGACGGGGCCAAACAGGAGGCAGGGCGGCCCCCGATGCGGTTTGTTTACCGAACTTTAATTTCTTGCACGGCATACGTGAAATGCTGTTGTAGAATTTTTACAACCCTGAACGGTGGATCACTTGGCTCGTGGGTCGATGAAGAACGCAGCTAGCTGCGCGAAAGAGTGTGAACTGCAGGACACACGAACATCGACGTTTCGAACGCACATTGCGACCCAGGATCTCTTCTGGGTCACACCTGTCTGAGGGTCGGTAACTTTATCCTGGCGGTGGAAGTTTTTCGGATGACCCCACGGTCTCTCGCTACTTCGGTAGTGATGCTGTGGCCATGTGCAAGGGGCCTGGCAAGGGGTCTCGCGCAAGGCTTGACTTTCTTGTTGGTAACCTCTTGTGACCATGGGTCCGGGGAATGGAAACTGTGTGTTCTTGGGCTTCCGCGACAGCGGTCGTCTTAAATGAGCAGCAAAGGCTGGTGGTTTACATCCGCCTGTTGAGGCAGTTTTTGTCTCGACAAAAGTTCCTAAGTGAATTGGGGAACTTGGTCCTTGGATTTCATCCTTGCCAAACCCCTTTCGATGGGAACGAGACTGTCTTGTGTCCATGCAATTCTCTAGCCTGGGCCGGCGCAAGGCTGGCTGGCGAACAAGGTAATTGGGCCTCTGAGTTTTGTACACATGAGATTAGTCTCTCTCGAAGCATTCAGGGCGAACGAGGGTTTTTGGAGTTCAATTCTCTAGCCTGGGCCGGCGCAAGGCTGGCTGGCGAACAAGGTAATTGGGCCTCTGAGTCTTGGTATTCCAATTTTCCTCTATTCCTGGATAAGCTTCAGTACGAGGTGCCCGGCAAGGGGTCAGGGGGTGACCCCTGACTAACCTTGGCGGTCTACATCTTGTAAATTGAAAAGTCCTGTTGTGCGCGAGCCTTCAGGCGCGCTGTGTTTTTGGCGCTCGACCT
>NC_137459.1:313269416-313274416 GCF_964235325.1 Thermobia domestica
CGGTCCCGTGCCTTGGCCTCCCACGGATCTTCCTTGCTGGGAGCGCCGGGCTACGGCTCGGTGTCTTGTCGGCTGCCATTCAACGATCAACTCAGAACTGGCACGGACCGGGGGAATCCGACTGTCTAATTAAAACAAAGCATTGCGATGGCCCTAACGGGTGTTGACGCAATGTGATTTCTGCCCAGTGCTCTGAATGTCAACGTGAAGAAATTCAAGCAAGCGCGGGTAAACGGCGGGAGTAACTATGACTCTCTTAAGGACCTCTCTTGACCCCAGACCCTCTCTGGTTAGCTACAAGTGTGTGGATCGGTGGCCATTTTCGATCGCAGAGAGGGTACCCTACCTCCTCGTGGTTGGGGTCGGCAACGAAGCCTTAGGCAGATCGGTACGTGGTCCCAGCTCCACGTGGTAAGTCCTAAGGCACGGCCAAAAGGGTTGATAACATCTGTTGCCGCCTAGGCATAAGAAGATAGGGTGTGTGGTCTTCGTATATCTAGCAACATCAAGTCGGGAAGCGATTGCAGGTTCTGCGTGTGGCCGGCAAGGGGCCTGGCCTCAGGCCACCCCTATTGGTGGTCTGAGGGGCTTTAATGTGGATGCCTGTGTTCGTCGTGTGATGTCGTCGATAATAAATGTTCCTGCTCATCAATAAGGATTCTTCGTTGGAGTCACTTTGGATGTTGGTTTTCCTGTTCGTCGCTGGAGGAGGCGGTGGATCACTTTTCATCGGGGAAGCACGTCGTTGGAGTCATCGTGGAGGTTGGTGATCTGTGTGTTGCTGGAGATTGCTGTGGCTCATCATCGGAGGTGTGTTCCTGTTCATCGAGGGAGACTCATCGTTGGAGCTGTTGTGGAGGTGGGAATACCTGTTCTGCGCTGGTGGACGCCGTAGATCGTCGCTGGTGGTGTGTTCCTGCTCACCGAGTTGATTCGCCGTAGGAATCATCGTGGAGGTTGGTGTTTTGTTTGCCGCTCAAGATTGTTGTGGTCCATCATTGGAGGTGTGTTCTTGTTCCTGTTCATCGACGGAGACTCATCGTTGGAGCTGTTTTGGAGGTGGAGTTCCTGTGCGGCGCTGGACTGTGCTACGGACCTTCGTTGGTGGTGTGTTCCTGTTCATCGAGGAGGTTTCCTGTTGGAGTCATCGGGGAAGTTGGTGTTCTGTGCGTCGTCTGGGACTGCTGCGGTTCATTGTTGGTGTGTTCCTGTTCCTGCTTCCGTTCATCGACAGAGACTCATTATTGGAGCGGTTGGAGGTGGGTTTCTCTGTACATCGTTGGTGTGTGCTGTGGACCCTTACTGGTGGTTTGTTCCTGTTCACAGAGTTAATTCGCCGTTGGAACTATAGTGGAGGTTGGTGTTCTGTACGTCATTTAGGACTGCGGTGGTGCATAATTGGAGGTGTGTTCCTGTTCCTGTTCATCGACGGAGGCGCATCGTTGGAGTTCTCTTGGAGGTGGGAATCACGGTAAGACGCTGGAGGACGCCGTTAAACTTTATTGGAGGTGTGTCCCTGTTCCTGTTCATTGACGGAGTTTCATCGTTGGAGTTGCTTTGGAGGTGGAAATCCCGGTACGACGCTGGTGTATGCCGTGGACCTTCACTGGTGGAATGTTCCTGTTCATCGAGGAATTTTGCTGTTGGAGTGTGTTCCCCCTCATCGATGTAGTTTGCTGTTAGAGTCTTCGTGCAATAAGGAGTTCTGTCAAGATGGAAAAGGATGAGATTTTTGGTTGGCCTGATTCTTCGGAGGATACAGAAGAGAATATTGAGGTTATCGATATTGATAGTGATGAAAAGGTACAGCAGGAATGTGAAGATACGGTTTTTGAGGAAAGGCAAACTCTTAGGTCAATACGTAAGAAGGTAAAGGCGGAGTCGTCGGGTCAAGACTCTATTAATCTGGTTGGGAAGAAGGATAAGGATAAATGTAATTTATCAACAAATGAAGTTATTACAGATTCCGTGCTGCTAGATGAAAAGGGTATAGGTAAAGTCTGCTATCCCTTTAAATCCCTTTACTGTCCGGTTCATTCCTCGTTAAGATTCGTTAATGATAGTAATTTTCGAACTCATATTCGTCTGGAACATGGAAACTGGTTATTTTCGTGTGATAAATGTGGAAAAAGTTTCCCAAGATTTAATCAAGTTTCGTGCCATCTCCCTAAATGTACGGGAATTAAAGTTACTGGTGGGGAGTTTCAGTGTGATTTATGTACCCGTTCCTTTACATCTAAGTCAGGTCTCGGACAGCATAAGATGAGAATACATCCGGTGGAATGGAACAGGAAGAGGCTCACGTCTTATCAAGAGGAGGGAGGATATTGGACACCAGAAGATGAAGTTACGCTGCTTAGCACTTATCTGGATAATTTGCAAAATCCGGATATGGATAAGAAAGTAGCAGCTGAACTCCCAAATCGGACATTGGAGGAAATCAGAGCGAAAAAGAAAAGGATGATTAGAAGTGGTTTGTTACCTGAGGATATAAATGTTCCTTCAAGGTGTCATAGTGCAGGCGATGTTTTAGAAAATAGGGAACTGTTAGAAAAGAAAGAAAACGATGTTAGCAAAATAAGACGTATGGTTGTAGATGAGATGATACGATTGGGAGGTAACGCCGAAGGGGTGGATGATAATGTTAGTTTAATAGTTCTGGTTGAGGAACTATGTAATAATTTTGAACTTAAGTGTGAGGAATTAAAGAAGCACGGTCAAAACAAGTTGGAGGAGGAGATGCAAAGACTGCGTCAAGAAATTCATAGTAAATCCTTAGAAATAGGTCGTCTGCGGAATGTAGTGGAAGATCAGGAGAAGGAAGAAGGGGTTCTGAATGATAGAATTCAGTTTCTGGTGGAGGAAAATCGGAATTTGCAAAAAGAGAAGGAAACTCTGATGAAAGAATTTTCCTGTCTAAAAGATATGGTGCAATTGGTGGATGATTCGGTCCAGGATAAAATTGTGGAAAACTGGAGTGAACTAGTTGAGAGGGATAAGAAGATTGAGGACTTAAAATCTCAGGTTATTCGTGTTGAGGGCCAATTATCTAATGCATTGGAAGAAATAGACAGGTTGGGGAATATGGTAACAATTCTTAGTAACATAGGGAAAGACACAACTGAGATAGGAACTCAAATGGATGGCAGATGGAGTGAGGATGGGATAGATAGAACAGGTGCAGAAGAATCAGGAAATGGTAACCTTGATGAGTCAAGAGAAACTGCGGTGAAAGAGTTAATGAGAGGTCAAGAAGTAGAAAGAATGCGTGTCGAGGAAGGTGGGATGGAAAAATTGAAGGAAACCATGATGCAACTGACATTTGTGATGGAGGATCAAATGGAACAGAAAATGGAAATTTCGGTGGAGGACCTTAATACTTGGTATAATAGAGTGGTTTATTTGTGTAAACAATGGTCTTTGTTGGAATCGAAAGACGTTGATAGTAAAAAAGACGATAGTAAACGAAAGAAAATGCCAAATAATAAGAAAGTTAGGGATTTCGCTACATTAAATGAATTGATGAAGAAAAATCCTAGAAAATTAATCGAACGTATAATTGAGGGGCGGGTTGAAGCCCATATGGATGACGAAACTCCAACATCGAGATGTATTAAAGATCTCTATTGCGAACTTTGGGCATCCCGAGGTAAATGTGAAGAGTCTTTTCGAAGTCAGCCAGGTAATTTAGAGGTTAAAGACTTCTGTTCTAAAATTTCGTTAAATGAAGTGAGGAGAAGAATTGCGGGGATTAAGAGAGGGACGGCGCCAGGAGTAGACAAACTAACTAAAGATGATGTAGTAGGTGAATTGCGGTTGAAACTTGTTCGAGCATTGTTGAATGTTATTTTGTATGTTGGTAAGATTCCCGATGCAGCTAAACTTCATCGTACGGTATTGATTCCCAAACAAGAGAGGGAACTAAGTAAACCTGAAAATTGGAGGCCAATAACCATTGGATCACTTCTTGTTAGGATACTCACTGGGATAATTAACGATAGATTGCAAGCGGAGGTTGATTTATCCGCGGAGCAGAAAGGTTTTCGTAAAGGTGAAGGTACGGAAGCTAATTGTTTTCTGCTTGATAGATTAATAAAAAGAGCCAAGGGATCTCAGGGAGTGTTCTGTATATTAGATATTAGAAAGGCATTTGATACGGTGCCACATCAAGCAGTGATTAATGCATTGAAGGCCAAAGGTGTTTCTGATAGGACACTTAACTTTATCAATGAATTGTATAGAGATAATCTCACAAGTTTCGAAGGATTTGAAGTTACCTTGCCAATGAATCGTGGAGTTAAGCAGGGTGACCCACTTAGCCCTCTTCTCTTCAATGTTGTAATGGACGAGTTGATAAAGAGATTAATGGATATGGATGCTGGGATGCTGGTGGAGGATCGTCGTGTTGCTGTTTGGCTTATGCGGATGATTTAGTATTAGTCGCGGAAAAAAGAGAGAAGATGTTGGAAATGTTAGAGATGGTGAACACCTATCTTAGAAATTTGGATATGAATCTCTCGATTAGTAAATGCGTGGCTTTCTTGATACGGACGTGTGGTAAAGCCTGGATTTCGAGAAATCCAAATTTGAGTTTGGGTGATAAAGAAATTAGGTCAATTGAGATCAATGAAGCATTTAGATACTTAGGTTGTATGTTTACGATTAAGAATGGAAAAATGGTCTCATATGATGCAGAGTATCTTAATCTTCTGCTCAATAGAGTGAAGAGACTTTCTTTAAAGCCGAGGAAAAAGTTGCAATTAGTTAAGGATTATCTTATTCCCCGTTTTTATTATGTATGGACGATAGCGGAAGCAAATATTACTTTGCTAAGGTCTTTAGATTTGAATGTTCGAAGATTCATAAGAGAAGTATTACATCTTACAACTTCTACAACTGAATGGTTATGCTATTGTCGACTTAGGGATGGGGGATTGAGTTTTCCAAGACTGGAGGATTTGCTGCCAAGGCTTCAAGCAAAAATGAAAATTAGACTGTTG
>NC_137459.1:313279416-313299416 GCF_964235325.1 Thermobia domestica
GCTGATCTTGACTTGTTTTCACATACATGAAAGTGTTAGCAAGTGGAACATGGGTCTCACGATAGACAGGGGTTTCTCTATATGACGGCAACTAAGCCATCCATCACCGACATGGTTTACCTTCTCGCTCCCGTTAAACTTAAGCGTGGACGGACTTGTTTACATGACGGTAACTGCGCCCTCCATCACCGCCACAATTTACTGTATGCTTTATTTTGTTGAACTTCATTAGGTTACACTTATGTGGTGATTTCGTTTTAAATTTGGTTGTTTTAGATCACAGTTGTGTGCTTTCTATCGACTCAAATTTCCAGACGATGTGTGTATCTTCTCGTGAGAGTACAACAAAGGTCTTATTTTCTTTTTAATTTTTACCACATATTTTTAAGTATGATAATGGTTTATTTATTTATTTATTTATTTATTTATTTTTTAACTTCACAGCCCTGTATTTCCATTTGGAATTTTTACCTACCTCGTCATTCATTTGCTGTGTTCTTCCCTTAGAAGTATTTAATTTTTATTAAATTATTTATTTATTTAATCTCGTTGAGAAAAATTCGTGTTCACAGAAAGAAATTATTCTTTCACTACCGAGGTGGCACACGCCAACACCGCGTTTTATCGGATTTCTGCCGTTCCTTCCCACATACTTTGCTGTTGCTATAGTGTGCACGAAGTCCCTTGAAATTTTAACCTATCTGCCACGATTATGCACCGGAGCAAAGAGATGCAATAAACCTATCTTTTCTTTCGGGGGGGGGGGGAGTTGGGTTTGTGAGAAAAATCCATGGATGAATTTTTATATATATTCCGTGTCACTGCGGTTAAATATATATTCTTTACATATTTCTTTACTTTGCCATGCTTTTCCTTACTTTTCAGTGCTTTGCCATGGTTTGGGTTGAAATTTCACTTTTGTAGTTAGAACAGTTTTGTTAAAAACGTGATTTGCAATAACAACAATTTCAAACATTAGCAAAAAGTAAAAATATTGGAATTTGCATTATTTCTGTATCAGCCACCTCGTGGCTAAGCCGTTAATATATGCGCTTCTGGCGTTAGGGATCCAAGTTTTATTCCGGCAAACAGCCTGGGTCGTTCGCCTCCCGTATTAAGCCAAATTTCAACTTTCTTGCACATATTTATTACTATTATTAGTATTATTATTAAAAATGAAATTAAATGAAATCTTCAAGATTTACGTCCCACAATTATGCTGGGATCAAGGTACACCTCATGTAGAAATTGCACTATTCTGGTTTGAATAGTTTCGTTAAAATAGTGGGAGAACGTAATTTACCAAAAAAAAAAAAAAAAAACATGACCACAAGTGTGAGCGAAATGTAAAAGTTTTCCAATTTACTTTCTTACTCTGTTATTGCTCACCCATTAGCACAGAATAGTATCTGGTTAAGTGACATTTATGTTGCTTTACTTCTTACCGCATTTTTTAAACCTTATAAATTGTGACGGCAAGTGTGAGCATTTTGACGGCACGTGTGAGCATTTTGACGGCAACTGTGAGCATGTTGACGGCAACTATGAGCCTTATCTGCGCAAATATGAGAGTACTAATATTATACATATTTCAATGCACAGTGTTTAGGTACAGGTAGGCTGGTAATGTCACTAATCTATCTTTCGTCAAGATAGTGGAAAAACAGAATCTGGGATGACCGTCATTCCGAATGTGAAGGAATAAACAACAGTGTTGTTGTTTGCTCTCTCCCTACATCATTGTTCATTAATTGAAGCTGGAATGGATATTAGTGATTTCTTTTCATTATTTCTATGTTTATCCCCCCCCACACACACACACACACTGCTCTAACGATTGTCTTATTTTTACGGTGCATGCCCACACATCTTCATTTCCAATAAACCTCGTTTTAGCCGGAAAATTTTCAACCCTCCGCTACATTTTGAACTGTAATAACTTTTTTAATTATTTATTATTATTATTATTATTATTATTATTATTATTTTTATCATTTTTGTAAATGTGAATATAAAAATTCCTAATAACCTACTGCGATATACTGTGTTTGCATATATTCCGTTTAGAAATATTACTATTCTAGTTTTATTGGTTTTTCTATTCGTAGTGGGAAGAAAATGATTTCAATTTCTCATCTATCCTTGCAGGTAGCGTTCAAAGCCCTTGACGGCCAGTGTGGTCTGTGCTTGCAGTAATATTTTCAACCTTCTGCACCAATTTGAAGTATATTTTCCTTCATAAAATTGGAGTTACTACAATTCTTTATATCAATTCCCGTGCACAGTATTTTCATACACTTTCTGTGCAAATTGCACTATTCTGGTTTGAATAATTTCCCAAAAATAGTGTAGAAACGTAATTTCAAACAAGCTTGACCACAAGGGTGAGCGAAATGTAATGGTATTCCAATTTACATTCTCACTCTCTTATAGTTCACCCATTGACGCAGAATAGTATATAGTTAAATAAATTTTATATTGTTTTCCTTTTTATCAATATTTTTCCTCGTCTCACCTTCCACCACAGTATCCACACATCTTTGCGGCAATCGAAACCTGTCTTCGCCGACAAAATTTTAACCCTCCGGTAAAAGAGAAACTGAATTTTCTCTGTTAGTAATTTGTATATACAAACTGTTTGTACGTTGTCGCATGTACTGTGTTTAAGTACGTCTTGTGTAGAACTTTCACTATTCTAGCTTCTACGGTCTCTTTACAATTGAGAAAGAACATGATTTTGTGTTCTCCTCTACACCTGCCGGCTGCGTTCGCAGTTTTCGACGGTCAGTGTGGCCTCTGTTTGCCGTCAAATGTTCAACCTTCTGTAACATTTTAAAGTTTTATATATATATGGCGATACAACAATTCTTTTTATGAACTTCCCTGTAAAGTATGTAGGTTCACGTCTTGCAGAAATTAAATTAATCGGGTACGAATAGTTTTCTTGCAATAGTACAAAAACTTAATTTGGAATAAAAATGACCACAAGTGTGAGCAAAATGTAAAATTCTTCTTATTTACTTTCTTACTCTATTATAGGTCGCCCATTGAAAGAGTAAACTATATGGTGAAATAAAATTTATGTTGTTTTTCTTTTTATCACTATTTTTCTTCTTTTCATTTTCCCTCACAATGTCCGCACATCTTGGCGGACAGCAAAGCCTGTCTTCGCGGACAAAATTTGCGGTGCTGCTTACAAAATGCCTACGTTTGAAAAGATATATCATGTCTCAATTGTACCTGTGAATTAACAACGATATGTTATTCGGTTCATCGACATTCACATTCCAACATATCTGTCATCAGTCACTTAGCTCATCCCTTAAGTACACGCATAAAAGAGGTCATAATTTTCATGCTCGTTCACACGAATATTCAGTTTATTTCATATTACGGAATTCCATTGAACGCTCCTTTGTAAAAAAAAAAAAAAAAAAAAAAAAAACCTCCAGGTTTTGATTCCGCTGACAGCGTTCAATTTCAACTTTAGGCTGGATTTTGAGCTCTCATGGCGATAAGCGGTTAAAGTTTTCCATGGGAGATACGTGTTCAACTTTGGGCATATTGACGGCAACCATGAACCATTATGTTGCCACCTATGAGACTTAAGTCCGCAATTATGAACGAAAAGTCGGCAACTATGAGCGTTTTGACGGCAACTGTGAGCCCTGGGTCGGCAATTATGAACAAAAGTCGGCAACTATGAGCATCATGAAAGCGAGTGTGAGCACTTTGGAAGCACCTGTGAACATTCTGAAGTCAACTGTGAGTATTTTGAAGATAAGCATGAAAAATTATGTTTTCAATTGTGAGCCCTATATTCGCAAATATGAACGAAAAGTCGGCAACTATGAGCGTTTTGACGGCAACTGTGAGCCCTGGGTCGGCAATTATGAACAAAAGTCGGCAACTATGAGCATCGTGAAAGCGAGTGTGAGCACTTTGGAAGCACCTGTGAACATTCTGAAGCCAAATGCGAGTATTTTGAAGATAAACATGAAAAATTATGTTCTCAATTGTGAGCCCTATATTCGCAAATATGAACGAAAAGTCGGCAACTATGAGCATCATGAAAGCGAGTGTGAGCACTTTGGAAGCACCTGTGAACATTCTGAAGTCAACTGTGAGTATTTTGAAGATAAGCATGAAAAATTATGTTTTCAATTGTGAGCCCTATATTCGCAAATATGAACGAAAAGTCGGCAACTATGAGCGTTTTGACGGCAACTGTGAGCCATAGGTCGGCAATTATGAACAAATAGTCGGCAACTATGAGCACTTTATTGGTAAATGTGAGCATGGTGACGGCTTGAGTGAGGAATCTGACGGCAACTGTGAGCCTTTTGACAGCAACCATGAAACATTTAACTTACACTATCAACTGTATATTTCATATTATGAATGAAAGGTCGACAACTATGAGCCTTGTGAGAGCGAGTGTTAGCAATTTCAGGGTTAGTGTGAAAATTGTCAAGGCAACGGAGAGTATTTGGAAGGTAAACATAAACTACAATGTCGGCAACTTTGACCCCAATGTCCGCAATTATGAACGAAAAGTCGGCAACTATGAGCGTTTTGACGGCAAGTGTGAGCACCCTGAAAGTACGTGTGAACATTCTGAAGCCAACTGCTAGTATTTTCAAGATAAACATGAAAAATTATGTATTCAATTGTGAGCTCTATATCCGCAATTATGAACGAAAAGTCGACAACTATGAGCGTTTTGATGGCAACTGTGAGCCTTGGGTCGGCAATTATGAACAAAAAGTCGGCAACTATGAGCATCATGAAAGCGAGTGTGAGCACTTTGGAAGCACGTGTGAACATTGTGAAGCCAACTGCGAGTATTTTGAAGATAAGCATGAAAAATTATGTTTTCAACTATGAGCCCTATATCCGCAAATATGAACGAAAAGTCGGCAACTATGATCGTTTTGACGGCAAGTGTGAGGATTTTGACGGCTAGTGTGAACCTTCTCATGGTAACTGTGAGCTCTATGTCCGCAATTATGAACGAATTGTGGGCAACTATGAGCATTTTGACGGCTTGTGTGAGGATCCTCATGGCAACTTTGAGCATTTTGATCCGATGATTCCTTCCACCTACTTCGATAAAAAAAAAATGTTTTCGTACATTCTCGGTAGAGATTTCTCTTCTCTAGTTTCACTAGTTTTCTTTCTGTTGAGAAGAAAAAAAAAAGAAAAGAAAAAGAAAGAAAATGGAAAGAAAGAAAAAATGAAAGAAAAGAAAAAAAAGATATCAAATTATGTACTCTCACGGGCGGTGTTCACGTTAAGCGTGGGCTCTGTTTGCCGTCAAATTTTCAAATTTCTACAACAATTTAGAGTATCTTTTCTTGTAGAAAAGTGCAGATACAATAATTCCTTACACGTACTCGAACGCATAATATCCAGGTACACTTGTTGTAGAAATTGCACTTCTCAGTTTTGAATAGTTTCCTTATAGTAGTGCAAAAGCTTAGTTTCGAATAAAAATGACCTCAAGTGTGAGCGAAATATAAATTTACTCTAATTTACTTTCATGCTCTATTATTGTTCACCCATTGAAAGAGTAAAGTATATGATTAAATAAAATTTATGTTATTATTATTATTTTTTTTCGCTTATCACTATTTTTCTTCTTTCCACTTTTCCGCACAATGTCAACACATCTTCGTGCACAGCTACACCTCTCTCAGTCGAAAACTTTTCAAACCTTCGGTAAAAGACAAACAAAAGTTTAGTTTGGTTAGCTTGTGGCTTCGCCCACAAAGCCCCTCCTTTTGAAGGTATTTCGCCCTTGCACCTCTTATTCTCACAATTCTAGGGAATTTCAAGTTTACTTTACTATTTCAACTAATTAAAAGATAAGATTTTGGATCCCAAGAAAACGCCTATTTAAATAGCGTGGGGATTTCTTCATCCTCCTTTAGACCCCTTAAACATTAAAAATATTCACTTTTGGCAATTTTGCTGTAGCTTAGTCTGGAAAGCCTACAATTATGCTAAATTTCATCATTGCAATCCTACCACAATTAACCGAACATTTTGGCGTGCAGAAGACGTCCCATATAAATGACATGAGAAAGACTTTTCAATTCCCCATAAAACCACTCTAAAGTTGAAAATTTTTACTTTGTACTGATTTACTTAGGTAACGCTAATGAAAACGTACAAGAATACCGAATTTCTCGTTTGTGTTCCAATTACAAGTAACTAAACTTTGAGATTACAAGTCTAAATAAAGGCCCATTTAAATAACATGGGGAATTTCTTCATTTCCTCTTTAGACCTCTTAAAAGTTAAAAATATTCACTTTTGACAATTTTCCTGTTGGTTAGTCCCGACAATCTACAATCATGTCGAAATTAGTTATTGTAGCCCTACAGGAAGTGCCCAATAATTTTGGGATGTCAAAGGTGTTTCATAGAAATAACATGGGAAATTTTTTGAGTTCCGCATAAAACCACGCTAAACTTGGAAATATATATCCAACTAGGTAAGACTTACGAAAACGTACAAGTATACGGAATTTCAAAGTTTTATTAAAAGTACCTAAAATTTCAGATTATAGGTCCGCAAAACCGTCCATTTAAATAACATGGGAAATATCTTCATCGCCCCTTTAGACCAACTAAACATTCGAAATATTCACTTTTGGAAATTTTCCTGTGACTTACTCCCGAAAGGCTACAGTTTCGTCAAATATGGCCATTATAACTCTACAGGAAGTGCCTCATAATTTGCGGGTGTGAAAGGCGTCGTATACGTAAAGCCTTCGTTGCTTTTTTTTTTTCTTACCACATTTAGTAATTTTATAAATTTTGAGGACATGTATAAGAATTTTGACGGCAAGTGTGAGCAGTTTGACGGCTAGTGTTACAACGATAAAATACAATTCGCTGTAGCCTTGGTTCCTTATTTTCTTATAATACATACGAGCCACATCAAAATAACAATGTTTCCATTACGTGGTTTCTCTCCATTTTTATATATATATATATGTATTATTTATCTGATTGCCTGCCAACTAGATATTGAAAACCTTATTATTTTATGACATATGAATATCTTTTTTTTTTTGTATATTTGATAATTCTATATTTTTAACTAACTTCTTCTTCGAAATTAACCTATGTTAGTACATATAAAGAAATACTCATTGCCCAAGTACCGCTGTAGCGTGAACCATCTGACGGCAAGTGTGAGCCCATGTCCAAAATTATGAACGAAAAGTCGGCAACTATGAGCGTGTTCACGGCAACTGTGAGGCCTTGGCCGGCAATTATGAACAAAAAGTCGGCAACTATGAGCATCATGAGAACTAGTGTGAGCACTTTGAAAGCAAGTGTGAACATTCTGAAGCAAACTGCGAGTATTTTCAAGATAAGCATGAAGAATTATGTTTTCAATTGTGAGCCCCATAACTGCAATTATCAACAAAAAGTCGGCAACTATGAACGAAAAGTCGGCAACTATGAGCAGCGTGAAAGCCAGTGTGAGCACCTTGAAAGCACGTGTGAACTTTCTGGAGCAAACTGCGAGTATTTTCAAGATAAGCATGAAGAATTATGTTTTCAAATGTGAGCCCCATATCCGCAATTATGAACGAAAACTAGGCAACTATGAGCGTTTTGAATGCAACTGTGAGGCCTTGGTCGGCAATTATGAACGAATGGTCGGCAACTATGAGCACTTTTTTTTTTTTAATGTGAACATTCTGACGGCTTGCGTGAGGAATCTGACGGAAACTGTGAGGCTTTCGACAACAACCATGAACCATTTAACTTACACTATCAGCAGTATGTTAGATATTATGAATGAAAAGTCGGCAACTATGAGCATCGTGGAAACGAGTGTGAGCATTTTGAAAGTACGTGTGAAGATTCTGAAGGCAACTGTAAGTATTTTGAAGATGGGCACGAACGAATATGTAGGCAAATATGAGCCCTTTGTCCGCAATTATGAACGAAAAGTCGGCAACTATGAACGTTTTGACGGCAACTGTGAGGCCTTGGTCGGCAATTATGAACGAATAGTCGGCAACTATGAGCACTTTTTTTTTAATGTGAGAATTATCACGTTTTGCGTGAGCATTGTGACAGAAACTGTGAGGCTTTTGACACCAACCGTGAACCATTTAAGTTACACTATCAGCAGTATGTTAGATATTATGAATGAAAAGTCGGCAACTATGAGCATCGTGGAAGCGAGTGTGAGCATTTTTAAAGTACGCGTGAACATTCTGAAGGCAGCTGTGTGTATTCTGAGGATGAGCATGAAACATTATGTAGGAAACTATGAGCCCTTTGTCCGCAATTATGAACAAAAAGTCGGCAACTATGAGCGTTTTGACGGCAACTGTGAGGCGTTGGTCGGCAATTATAAACATGTAGTCGGCAACTATGAGCGTTTTGACAGCAACTGTGAGGCCTTGGTCGGCAATTATGAACGAATGGTCGGCAACTATGAGCACATTTTTTTTTTCTAATGTGAGGATTATCACGGCTTGTCTGAAGAACCTGGCCGCAACTGTGAGACTTTTCACAGCAACTGTGAACCATTTAACTTACACTATCAGCATTATGAATGAAAAGTCGGCAACTATGAGCATTGTGTAAGAGAGTGTGAGCATTTTGAAACTACGTGTGAACATTCTGAAGGCAACTGTGAGTATTTTTAGGATGAGCACGAATCAGTATGTGGGCAACTATGAGCCCTTTGTCCGCAATTATGAACGAAATGTCGGCAACTATGAGCGTTTTGACGGCAACTGTGAGGAGTTGGTCGGCAATTATGAGCAAATAGTCGGCAACTATGAGCACTTTTTTTTTTTTGAATGTGAGCATTCTGACGGCTTGTGTCAAGAATCTGACCGCAACTATGAGACTTTTGACAGCAACCATCAACCATGTAACTTACACTATCAGCATTATGAATAAAAAGTCGGCAACTATGACCATCGTGGGAGCGAGTGTGAGCTTTTTGAAAGTACGTGTGAACATTCTGAAGGCAACTGTGAGTATTTTGAAGATAAGCACGAAACATTATGTAGGCAACTATTAGCCCTTTGTACGCAATTATGAACGAAAAGTCGGCAACTATGAGCGTTTTGACGGCAACTGTGAGGAGTTGGTCGGCAATTATGAGCAAATAGTCGGCAACTATGAGCACTTTTTTTTTGAATGTGAGCATTCTGACGGCTTGTGTCAAGAATCTGACCGCAACTATGAGACTTTTGACAGCAACCATCAACCATTTAACTTACACAATCAGCAATATGTTAGATATTATGAATGAAAAGTCAGCAACTATGAGCATCATGGAAGCGAGTGTGAGCATTTTGAAATTACGTTTGAACATTCTGAAGGCAACTGTGAGTATTTTGAAGATGAGCACGAACCATTATGTAGGCAACTATGAGCCCTTTGTACGCAATTATGAACAAAAAGTCGGCAACTATGAGCGTTTTGACGGCAACTGTGAGGCCTTGGTCGGCAATTATGAACGAATAGTCGGCAACTATGAGCACTTTTTTTTAATGTGAGAATTCTTACGTTTTGCGTGAGCATTGTGACAGAAATTGTGAGGCTTCTGACACCAACCATGAACCACTTAAGTTGCACAATCAGCAGTATGTTAGATATTATGAATGAAAAGTCGGCAACTATGAGCATCGTGGAAGCGAATGTGAGCATTTTGAAACTACGTGTGAACATTCTGAAGGCAACTATGAGTATTTTGAAAATGAGCTGGAACCATTAAGTAGGCAACTATGAGCCCTTTGTACGCAATTATGAAGGAAAAGTCGGCAACTATGAGCGTTTTGACGGCAACTGTGAGGCTTTGGTCGGCAATTATGAACGAATAGTCGGCAACTATGAGCGTTTTGACGGCAACTGTGAGGCCTTGGTCGGCAATTATGAACGAATGGTCGGCAACTATGAGCGTTTTGACGGCAACTGTGAGGCCTTGGTCGGCAATTATGAACGAAAAGTCGCCAACTATGAGCGTTTTGATGGCAACTGTGAGGCCTTGGTCGGCAATTATGAACGAATGGTCGGCAACTTTGAGCACTTTTTTTCTTAATGTGAGCATTCTGACGGCTTGTGCAAATAATGTGACGGGAACTGTGAGCCTTTTGATGGCAACCATGATCCATTTAACTTACACTATCAGCAGTATGTTAGATATTATGAATGAAAAGTCGGCAACTATGAGCATCGTGGAAGCGAATGTGAGCATTTTGAAACTACGTGTGAACATTCTGAAGGCAACTATGAGTATTTTGAAGATGAGCTGGGACCATTAAGTAGGCAACTATGAGCCCTTTGTACGCAATTATGAACGAAAAGTCGGCAACTATGAGCGTTTTGACGGCAACAGTGAGGAGTTGGTCGGCAATTATGAGCAAATAGTCGGCAACTATGAGCCCTTTTTTTTTTGAATGTGAGCATTCTGACGGCTTGTGTCAAGAATCTAACCGCAACTATGAGACTTTTGACAGCAACCATCAACCATGTAACTTACACTATCAGCATTATGAATAAAAAGTCGGCAACTATGACCATCGTGGGAGCGAGTGTGAGCTTTTTGAAAGTACGTGTGAACATTCTGAAGGCAACTGTGAGTATTTTGAAGATAAGCACGAAACATTATGTAGGCAACTATGAGCCCTTTGTACGCAATTATGAACGAAAAGTCGGCAACTATGAGCGTTTTGACGGCAACTGTGAGGCCTTGGTCGGCAATTATGAACGAATGGTCGGCAACTATGAGCACTTTTTTTCTTAATGTGAGCATTCTGACTGCTTGTGCAAATAATGTGACGGGAACTGTGAGCCTTTTGATAGCAACCATGATCCATTTAACTTACACTATCAGCAGTATGTTAGATATTATGAATGAAAAGTCGGCAACTATGAGCATCGTGGAAGCGAATGTGAGCATTTTGAAACTACGTGTGAACATTCTGAAGGCAACTATGAGTATTTTGAAGATGAGCTGGAACCATTAAGTAGGCAACTATGAGCCCTTTGTACGCAATTATGAAGGAAAAGTCGGCAACTATGAACGTTTTGACGGCAACTGTGAGGCCTTGGTCGGCAATTATGAACGAATAGTCGGCAACTATGAACGTTTTGACGGCAACTGTGAGGCTTTCGTCGGCAATTATGAACGAAAAGTCGGCAACTATGAGCGTTTTGACGGCAACTGTGAGGCTTTGGTCGGCAATTATGAACGAATAGTCGGCAACTATGAACGTTTTGACGGCAACTGTGAGGCTTTCGTCGGCAATTATGAACGAATAGTCGGCAACTATGAGCGTTTTGACGGCAACTGTGAGGCCTTGGTCGGCAATTATGAACGAATGGTCGGCAACTATGAGCGTTTTGACGGCAACTGTGAGGCCTTGGTCGGCAATTATGAACGAAAAGTCGCCAACTATGAGCGTTTTGATGGCAACTGTGAGGCCTTGGTCGGCAATTATGAACGAATGGTCGGCAACTATGAGCACTTTTTTTCTTAATGTGAGCATTCTGACGGCTTGTGCAAATAATGTGACGGGAACTGTGAGCCTTTTGATAGCAACCATGATCCATTTAACTTACACTATCAGCAGTATGTTAGATATTATGAATGAAAAGTCGGCAACTATGAGCATCGTGGAAGCGAATGTGAGCAATTTGAAACTACGTGTGAACATTCTGAAGGCAACTATGAGTATTTTGAAGATGAGCTGGAACCATTAAGTAGTCAACTATGAGCCCTTTGTACGAAATTATGAAGGAAAAGTCGGCAACTATGAACGTTTTGACGGCAACTGTGAGGCCTTCGTCGGCAATTATGAACGAAAAATCGGCAACTATGAGCGTTTTGACGGCAACTGTGAGGCCTTGGTCGGCAACTATGAGCACTCTTTTTTTAAAATTTGAGCATTATGACGGCTTGTGTGAAAAATCTGACCGCAACTGTGAGACTTTTGACAGCAACCATGAACCATTTAACTTACATTATCAGTATTATGAATTAAAAGTCGGCAACTATGAGCATCGTGTAAGCGAGTGTGAGCATTTTGAAAGTACGTTTGAACATTCTGAAGGCAACTGTGAGTATTTTGAAGATGATCACGAACCATTATGTAGGCAACTATGAGCCCTTTGTACGCAATTATGAACAAAAAGTCGGCAACTGTGAGCGTTTTGACGGCAACTGTGAGGCCTTGGTCGGCAACTATGAGCACTCTTTTTTTAAAATTTGAGCATTATGACGGCTTGTGTGAAAAATCTGACCGCAACTGTGAGACTTTTGACAGCAACCATGAACCATTTAACTTACACTATCAGCAATATGTTAGATATTATGAATGAAAAGTCAGCAACTATGAGCATCATGGAAGCGAGTGTGAGCATTTTGAAATTACGTTTGAACATTCTGAAGGCAACTGTGAGTATTTTGAAGATGAGCACGAACCATTATGTAGGCAACTATGAGCCCTTTGTACGCAATTATGAACAAAAAGTCGGCAATTTGAGCGTTTTGACGGCAACTGTGAGGCCTTGGTCGGCAATTATGAACGAATGGTCGGCAACTATGAGCACTTTTTTTCTTAATGTGAGCATTCTGACGGCTTGTGCAAATAATGTGACGGGAACTGTGAGCCTTTTGATAGCAACCATGATCCATTTAACTTACACTATCAGCAGTATGTTAGATATTATGAATGAAAAGTCGGCAACTATGAGCATCGTGGAAGCGAATGTGAGCATTTTGAAACTACGTGTGAACATTCTGAAGGCAACTATGAGTATTTTGAAGATGAGCTGGAACCATTAAGTAGGCAACTATGAGCCCTTTGTACGCAATTATGAAGGAAAAGTCGGCAACTATGAACGTTTTGACGGCAACTGTGAGGCCTTGGTCGGCAATTATGAACGAATAGTCGGCAACTATGAACGTTTTGACGGCAACTGTGAGGCTTTCGTCGGCAATTATGAACGAAAAGTCGGCAACTATGAGCGTTTTGACGGCAACTGTGAGGCTTTGGTCGGCAATTATGAACGAATAGTCGGCAACTATGAACGTTTTGACGGCAACTGTGAGGCTTTCGTCGGCAATTATGAACGAAAAGTCGGCAACTATGAGCGTTTTGACGGCAACTGTGAGGCTTTGGTCGGCAATTATGAACGAATAGTCGGCAACTATGAGCGTTTTGACGGCAACTGTGAGGCCTTGGTCGGCAATTATGAACGAATGGTCGGCAACTATGAGCGTTTTGACGGCAACTGTGAGGCCTTGGTCGGCAATTATGAACGAAAAGTCGCCAACTATGAGCGTTTTGATGGCAACTGTGAGGCCTTGGTCGGCAATTATGAACGAATGGTCGGCAACTATGAACGTTTCGACGGCAATTGTGAGGCCTTGGTCGGCAATTATGAACGAAAAGTCGGCAACTATGAGCGTTTTGACGGCAACTGTGAGGCCTTGGTCGGCAACTATGAGCACTTTTTTTTTAATGTGAGCATTATGACGGCTTTTGTGAAAAATCTGACCGCAACTGTGAAACTTTTGAGAGCAACCATGAACCCTTTAACTTACATTATCAGCATTATGAATTAAAAGTCGGCAACTATGAGCATCGTGTAAGCGAGTGTGAGCATTTTGAAATTACGTGTGAACAGTCTGAAGGCAACTGTGTTTATTTTGAAGATGAGCACCAACCAGTATGTGATTAACTATGAGCCCATTGTCCGGAATTATCAACGAAAATTCGGCAACTATGAGCGTTTTGACGGCAACTGTGAGGCCTATGTCCGCAATTATGAACACATAGTCGGCAACTATGAGCGCTTTGACGGCAAGTGTGAGCATTGTGACGCCTTTTGTGACGATTCTGACGGCAACTGTGAGCCATTAGTCGGGAACTATAAACTTTTATGTCGGGGACTATGAATGAAAAGTCGGCAACTATGAGCACTCTGACGGCAAGTGTGAGCAATTTGACGTCTACTGTGAGGATTCTGACGGCAACTGTGAGCTATTTGAGTGGAACTATTAAGCATTGTGTGTGCAACTTTGAACGCTCTGAGGGGTTTCCTGAACATGTTGACAGCATGTATGAACCACATTTCGGGAACAGTGGGCAATCTGACGGGAACTGTGAACATTGTTGTTGGCGACTTTTCACCCAGCATAACGTTAGAATATGACGGCAACCGTGGCTTCGTTTGCCGTCATTTTTGACATTCTGTGATTTTTCGTGACTGGTGTGCAATCGAGAGGAATCGCTACATTATAGGGATTAGGGTACAGAAGCAGCCCCGTTTACACTTTGTTAAGTCCTGGCTTGAAATTGTTCTATGAGGTTGTAATTAACATGAGTTTGACCTAATTCATGTTTTTGGATTGTTCTTTACATTAATTTTGTAACCCGAGCGCGAAAAGCAGCCCTTTTCGTAGAGAACTTTTTACCCAGCATAACCTTTGAGTATGGCGGCAACTGTGGCTTCGTTTGCCGTCATTTTTGAGATTCCGTGATTTTCGTGACTGGTGTCCGATCGAGAGGAATCTCATCACTATAGGAGGTATGGTAGTGGGCAATCCTGCTATATACTTAGGTTAGGTTAGGCTGGCTTATACTTTCAATTTGTTCCCAGAAGTTAGGAGAGTGTAAAAGTTGTTAAGTTTTGAGTGCCGTATTCTGTAACGGTTTATATATATACTGGATGTCAAATCACGTTTTCCCACCCTTGCGTGGGATGTATACGGCAACCGTGGCTGCATTCGCCGTCATGGTCAAAACGAGGCTGCGCAACGCCGGCAATTTCAAGACAGGTGTAGTATCGAGAGGAATCTCTACACTATAGGAGGTAGGGTAGTGAACAAGCCTCCTATATAAACATTCCCTTTAAATTGTTCACGGAGGTTGGAGAGACCGCTAATGGTATTGCTTTCTAAATGAGGCTTACTTTTTTCTCTCCGCGGCCTAGTCTGTCGAGAAATCTTGACTTCTGGCCACAGACAGAAAGCTAGTCTTCGCAGGAGGCGGAAATGGCTAAATTGGGAAGGGAAGCCACAGGCTGGTTGGTTTCTTTATGGGAGTCTAAACGCACTATCGCTGTTGATGTTGGTTAATTTTGAAGGCGGACTAATATCGGCGGATGGTAGTGTAGGCTCAAAAGGAATTTTATCAGCCGCAGGCAAGAACCCTGGGATGCTATTCACGGGCGTCCTAGCCGGTCAAGGTGTAGAGGAGGTTGCAAACCCTGTTGCTGCCTGGGAGGAATGCTTCATAGAAATGTGCGTCCATGGGCGGACCTATGAAAGGGCATGCAGTGCGGGTTTGCCAGCACGCCTAATGTTGTCCAAAGAATTCCTCGTATTTTGACAAAGAATGTCAGAAACCTTGGTCGGACGGCTGTTTCTAAGAGGGCACGTGGCGATGGGGAATGTGTGAGGTAGGCTCTCATACGGAAGTACCTGTCGTTTACGGGAAGGAGACAATCCTTCTTAACCCGAGGCCTAGCCTGTCGATCACGCCTTCGGGCAATTGACTTCTGGCCGATGCCGCTTTGTGCGGTTGCTGAATGCGAAGAATACTTGAACGGAAGCTACTGTCACACCCAGAGGACACGAGTAAGACTTATATCACTGGAGCAGGAGCCTAAATGTGCTTTTGTGGGTAGCCATACGGCCAGTTCTAACGTGTGCGAGGCCCCACGAGAGTAGGCTTATTCTGGTGGATGAGAAGTCTTTTAATATTTGCTCTGTCGGGTGAACGGAAGCCACAGTCATCCGTAGGACACGAGTAGACTTATTTCACTGGAGCAGGAGTCTAAATGTGCTTTTGTGGGCAACCTTACGGCCAGTTCTAACGGGAGCCAGGCCCCACAAGAGTAGGCTTATTCCGGTGGAGAAGAAGTCTTTAAAATTTGCTGTGTCGGGTGAACGGCTATATTTGAACGGAAGCCACAGTCATCCGTAGGACACAAGTAGACTTATTTCACTGGAGCAGAAGTCTAAACGTGCTTTTGTGGGCAACCTTACGGCCAGTTCTAACGGGAGCCAGGCCCCACGAGAGTAGGCTTACTCCGGATGAGAAGGAGTCTTTAAAATTTGCTGTGTCGGGTGACCGGCCATGAAACCTTTGTGAGGACTTGTCTCCTCGTTTCCACAGCATTTCCGCGCCTGTAAGTTGCGGAAGGTAGCATGCTATGCTTGAAGAACTGTCATCCGTTTAAGGACAGGAGTAGACTAATTCCATTGAGGCAGGAGTCTAATATGCTTTTGTGCACAGCCATACGGCCAGTCCTAACGGGAGCAAGGCTCGCAAAAGTAGGCTTTATTTCAATGGACCAGAAGTCTTTAATATTGCTCTGTCGGGATTGTCAGTTCAAACGGGAGCAGTTTCTGCACGCTACAAACCGCTGACGAGATCTTTCTCGTGTCAATGTGATTCCCCAGCCTGGGCCGGCGCAAGGCTGGCTGGCGAACAAGGTAATTGGGCCTCTGGGTTTCATACACACGAGGTGTCTCAGATGCGTTTAGGGTGAACAGGAATAATCCGTGCAATTCTCTAGCCTGGGCCGGCGCAAGGCTGGCTGGCGAACAAGGTAATTGGGCCTCTGAGTTTTGCATTTCGGAGTTTCCTTAATTCCGGGAGGAGCCACAAAGAAGAGTCCTGAGAGTTTCTCGTGTCCATGCAATTCTCTAGCCTGGGCCGGCGCAAGGCTGGCTGGCGAACAAGGTAATTGGGCCTCTGAGTTTTGTACACACGAGTGGTCTTAGGATCCTTCGGGCTCAACAGGGATTGTTGGAGAAAGTCTCTAGCCTGGGCCGGCGCAAGGCTGGCTGGCGAACAAGGTAATTGGGCCTCTGAGTCTTTATTCCCAGTTTCCTTAGTTCCCGGGTTAGGTTCACCGGTTAAATCGGAGGAGTCCGATTTATGTGTAAAGATAATGCCAGAGTGAAGGGAGCCAGAGTTCACTTGAAGGAGCAAGAGCCAGTGTGGTTAAGAAGTGAGCCGTTTTGTACTCTTAAGGAGGGATGCCGATTGACTTTGAACGGGCTGTCCTCGCTTTAGAGTTTGGGCCAGTTGACGGGAGCTTACTTGTCCTTCTTGAGAATGAGGCCAGATAGCATGTCCTTTCTAGCTTACAAAGGCTTATGCGGAGCATTGTTTTTTGTAAGTGACTTTTTATTCTCCATGTGGCATTTAAGTACCGATTTTCCTTAAGTTAAGGACGGTATAGACTCATCGCCAGTTTGAGCGTGTATCACTTGTCGAACGGAAGCCACTGTCATCCAAGGACACTAGTAGACTTATATTTCACTGGAGCAGGAGTCTAAATGTGCTTTTGTGGGTACCCTTACGGCCAGTTCTAACGGGAGCCAGGCCCCACAAAAGTAGGCTTATTCCGGTGGAAAAAGGAGTCTTTAAAATTTGCTGTGTCGGGTGAACGGCTATATGTAAACGGAAGCCACAGTCATCCGTAGGACATGAGTAGACTTATTTCGCTGGAGGAGGAGTCTAAATGTGCTTTTGTGGGTACCCTTACGGCCAGTTCTAACGGGAGCCAGGCCCCACAAAGGTAGGCTTATTCTGGCGGAAGAGGAGTCTTTAAAATTGCTCTGTCGGATGTACCGGCAAAGTGTGGAAGGAAGCTGTTGTAACCCAAGGATACAAGTAGGCTTGTTCCATTGGATTGGGAGTCTAATATGCTCTTGGCGGCTGTCACACGGCCAGTATTAACGGGAGCTAGTCACCGCAAGAGTAGGCTTATTCCAGCGGAACAGAAGTCTAAAATGCTTGGTCGGGTGTAGCTTTCCTATCCTTTGTTAGAACGCTGTGTTGGTTGTGTCCAACACTTTCCGGCTTTTTAGTCGGTCAATTCCCTGGTTGATCCTGCCAGTAGTCATATGCTTGTCTCAAAGATTAAGCCATGCATGTCTCAGTACAAGCCAAAACAAGGTGAAACCGCGAATGGCTCATTAAATCAGTTATGGTTCCTTAGATCGTACCTATCCTACTTGGATAACTGTGGTAATTCTAGAGCTAATACATGCAACTAGAATCCCGCCCAGCAATGGAAGGGATGCTTTTATTAGATTAAAACCAATCGGTCGGTTCGTCCGTCCGAAACCTTGGTGACTCTGAATAACTTTGGGCTGATCGCACGGTCTCTGTACCGGCGACGCATCTTTCAAATGTCTGCCTTATCAACTGTCGATGGTAGGTTCTGCGCCTACCATGGTTGTTACGGGTAACGGGGAATCAGGGTTCGATTCCGGAGAGGGAGCCTGAGAAACGGCTACCACATCCAAGGAAGGCAGCAGGCGCGCAAATTACCCACTCCCGGCACGGGGAGGTAGTGACGAAAAATAACGATACGGGACTCATCCGAGGCCCCGTAATCGGAATGAATACACTTTAAATCCTTTAATGAGAATCTATCGGAGGGCAAGTCTGGTGCCAGCCGCCGCGGTAATTCCAGCTCCGATAGCGTATATTAAAGTTGTTGCGGTTAAAAAGCTCGTAGTTGGATCTGGGTCTCGGACGATCGGTTCGCCGCCCGGCGTTTAACTGATCGTTCCGGACGTCCTGCCGGTTTTTCCTTTCTCGGTGCTCTTCATTGAGTGTCTTGATTGGCCGGCACGTTTACTTTGAACAAATTAGAGTGCTCAAAGCAGGCCGTGTCGCCTGAATGTTCGGTGCATGGAATAATGGAATAGGACCTCGGTTCTATTTTGTTGGTTTTCGGAACTCGAGGTAATGATTAATAGGGACAGACGGGGGCATTAGTATTGCGACGTTAGAGGTGAAATTCTTGGATCGTCGCAAGACTAACCGATGCGAAAGCATTTGCCAAGAATGTTTTCATTAATCAAGAACGAAAGTTAGAGGTTCGAAGGCGATCAGATACCGCCCTAGTTCTAACCATAAACGATGCCAGCCAGCAATCCGCCGAAGTTCCTCCAATGACTCGGCGGGCGGCTTCCGGGAAACCAAAGCTTTTGGGTTCCGGGGGAAGTATGGTTGCAAAGCTGAAACTTAAAGGAATTGACGGAAGGGCACCACCAGGAGTGGGGCCTGCGGCTTAATTTGACTCAACACGGGAAACCTCACCAGGCCCGGACACTGGAAGGATTGACAGATTGAGAGCTCTTTCTTGATTCAGTGGGTGGTGGTGCATGGCCGTTCTTAGTTGGTGGAGCGATTTGTCTGGTTAATTCCGATAACGAACGAGACTCTAGCCTGCTAACTAGGCGTTGGAATCTTTCCTTCCAACGTTCATGTCTTCTTAGAGGGACAGGCTGCCTCTAGCAGCACGAGATTGAGCAATAACAGGTCTGTGATGCCCTTAGATGTTCTGGGCCGCACGCGCGCCACACTGAAGGAATCAACGTGTCTTCCCTGACCGAAAGGTCCGGGTAACCCGCTGAACCTCCTTCGTGCTAGGGATTGGGGCTTGCAATTATGTCCCATAAACGAGGAATTCCCAGTAAGCGCAAGTCATAAGCTTGCGTTGATTACGTCCCTGCCCTTTGTACACACCGCCCGTCGCTACTACCGATTGAATGATTTAGTGAGGCCTTCGGACTGATACCCGGCACCTCCGTCTTGCGGTGGTACCGACGTGTCGGAAAGATGGCCAAACTTGATCATTTAGAGGAAGTAAAAGTCGTAACAAGGTTTCCGTATGTGAACCTGCGGAAGGATCATTATCAATTCATCACCACTGCGGTGGTTGATGTCAAAAGTTTCTTATTAGTGTGTCGTATCAGTTAGATTGACACCGTTGAACGGGAGCCACTGATCTTGACAGGCGAGGGAGAGAAAGGTGAGCCGTGTCTTCCCTTTAGTTGGGAAGCGAGCAGCAAGAACGGGAGCCACTGTCATCGGCGAGGGTAGCGTAGGCTACCTGTTGACACAGGACGTGTGTCATCAAAGGATTGGAGTAGACTTATTTCGGTGGAAAAGAAGTCTTGAAAAGACTCCA
>NC_137459.1:313304416-313306916 GCF_964235325.1 Thermobia domestica
GGAGACTCATCGTTGGAGCTGTTTTGGAGGTGGAGTTCCTGTGCGGCGCTGGACTGTGCTACGGACCTTCGTTGGTGGTGTGTTCCTGTTCATCGAGGAGGTTTCCTGTTGGAGTCATCGGGGAAGTTGGTGTTCTGTGCGTCGTCTGGGACTGCTGCGGTTCATTGTTGGTGTGTTCCTGTTCCTGCTTCCGTTCATCGACAGAGACTCATTATTGGAGCGGTTGGAGGTGGGTTTCTCTGTACATCGTTGGTGTGTGCTGTGGACCCTTACTGGTGGTTTGTTCCTGTTCACAGAGTTAATTCGCCGTTGGAACTATAGTGGAGGTTGGTGTTCTGTACGTCATTTAGGACTGCGGTGGTGCATAATTGGAGGTGTGTTCCTGTTCCTGTTCATCGACGGAGGCGCATCGTTGGAGTTCTCTTGGAGGTGGGAATCACGGTAAGACGCTGGAGGACGCCGTTAAACTTTATTGGAGGTGTGTCCCTGTTCCTGTTCATTGACGGAGTTTCATCGTTGGAGTTGCTTTGGAGGTGGAAATCCCGGTACGACGCTGGTGTATGCCGTGGACCTTCACTGGTGGAATGTTCCTGTTCATCGAGGAATTTTGCTGTTGGAGTGTGTTCCCCCTCATCGATGTAGTTTGCTGTTAGAGTCTTCGTGCAATAAGGAGTTCTGTCAAGATGGAAAAGGATGAGATTTTTGGTTGGCCTGATTCTTCGGAGGATACAGAAGAGAATATTGAGGTTATCGATATTGATAGTGATGAAAAGGTACAGCAGGAATGTGAAGATACGGTTTTTGAGGAAAGGCAAACTCTTAGGTCAATACGTAAGAAGGTAAAGGCGGAGTCGTCGGGTCAAGACTCTATTAATCTGGTTGGGAAGAAGGATAAGGATAAATGTAATTTATCAACAAATGAAGTTATTACAGATTCCGTGCTGCTAGATGAAAAGGGTATAGGTAAAGTCTGCTATCCCTTTAAATCCCTTTACTGTCCGGTTCATTCCTCGTTAAGATTCGTTAATGATAGTAATTTTCGAACTCATATTCGTCTGGAACATGGAAACTGGTTATTTTCGTGTGATAAATGTGGAAAAAGTTTCCCAAGATTTAATCAAGTTTCGTGCCATCTCCCTAAATGTACGGGAATTAAAGTTACTGGTGGGGAGTTTCAGTGTGATTTATGTACCCGTTCCTTTACATCTAAGTCAGGTCTCGGACAGCATAAGATGAGAATACATCCGGTGGAATGGAACAGGAAGAGGCTCACGTCTTATCAAGAGGAGGGAGGATATTGGACACCAGAAGATGAAGTTACGCTGCTTAGCACTTATCTGGATAATTTGCAAAATCCGGATATGGATAAGAAAGTAGCAGCTGAACTCCCAAATCGGACATTGGAGGAAATCAGAGCGAAAAAGAAAAGGATGATTAGAAGTGGTTTGTTACCTGAGGATATAAATGTTCCTTCAAGGTGTCATAGTGCAGGCGATGTTTTAGAAAATAGGGAACTGTTAGAAAAGAAAGAAAACGATGTTAGCAAAATAAGACGTATGGTTGTAGATGAGATGATACGATTGGGAGGTAACGCCGAAGGGGTGGATGATAATGTTAGTTTAATAGTTCTGGTTGAGGAACTATGTAATAATTTTGAACTTAAGTGTGAGGAATTAAAGAAGCACGGTCAAAACAAGTTGGAGGAGGAGATGCAAAGACTGCGTCAAGAAATTCATAGTAAATCCTTAGAAATAGGTCGTCTGCGGAATGTAGTGGAAGATCAGGAGAAGGAAGAAGGGGTTCTGAATGATAGAATTCAGTTTCTGGTGGAGGAAAATCGGAATTTGCAAAAAGAGAAGGAAACTCTGATGAAAGAATTTTCCTGTCTAAAAGATATGGTGCAATTGGTGGATGATTCGGTCCAGGATAAAATTGTGGAAAACTGGAGTGAACTAGTTGAGAGGGATAAGAAGATTGAGGACTTAAAATCTCAGGTTATTCGTGTTGAGGGCCAATTATCTAATGCATTGGAAGAAATAGACAGGTTGGGGAATATGGTAACAATTCTTAGTAACATAGGGAAAGACACAACTGAGATAGGAACTCAAATGGATGGCAGATGGAGTGAGGATGGGATAGATAGAACAGGTGCAGAAGAATCAGGAAATGGTAACCTTGATGAGTCAAGAGAAACTGCGGTGAAAGAGTTAATGAGAGGTCAAGAAGTAGAAAGAATGCGTGTCGAGGAAGGTGGGATGGAAAAATTGAAGGAAACCATGATGCAACTGACATTTGTGATGGAGGATCAAATGGAACAGAAAATGGAAATTTCGGTGGAGGACCTTAATACTTGGTATAATAGAGTGGTTTATTTGTGTAAACAATGGTCTTTGTTGGAATCGAAAGACGTTGATAGTAAAAAAGACGATAGTAAACGAAAGAAAATGCCAAATAATAAGAAAGTTAGGGATTTCGCTACATTAAATGAATTGATGAAGAA
>NC_137459.1:313311916-313344416 GCF_964235325.1 Thermobia domestica
ATATCTTCTCTTGAGAGTGCAAAAGTGTCTTATGTGGAATGTTCCATATGCTCATAATTGCCGACTTTTTTTTTCCATTTGCTCATAATTGCCGACTTTACCTTTTCCCACTCGCTCACACTTGCCGATCTTTATTTTTTTTACATATACATAAAAGTGTTAGCAAGGGCAACATGGGTGTCATGATATGCAGGGGCTCCTCTGTATGACGGCAACTAAAGCATCCATCACCGACAAGGTTTACCTTCTCGCTCCCGTTAAACTTAAGCGTGGACGGACTAGTTTACATGACGGTAACTGCGCCCTCCATCACCGCCACAATTTACCGTATGCTTCCTTTTGTTGAATTTCAATAGTTTACAGTTATGTGGTGATTTCTTTTTCTTAATTTGGTTGTTTACGCTCACACTTGTGTACTTTTCAGATGAGGTATATATATATATATATATATATATATATATATATATATATATATATATATATATATATATATATATATATATATATATATATGTTCTTTTCAGAGCGCGACAAGTGTCTCATGTGGAATGTTCCATATGCTCATAATTGCCGACTTTTTTTTTCATTTGCTCATAATTGCCGACTTCACCTTTTCCCACTCGCTCACACTTGCCGATCTTTACTTCTTTTCACATACTTAAAAGTGTTAGTAAGGGGAACATGGGTCTCATGATAAGCACGGGCTCCTCTATATGACGGCAACTAAGCCATCCATCACCGACATGGTTTACCTTCTCGCTCCCGTTAAACTTAAGCGTGCACGCACTGGTTTAATTGACGGCAACTGCGCCCTCCATCACCGCCACAATTTACCGTATGCTTTCTTTTGTTGAATTTCATTAGTTTACACTTATGTGCTGATTTCTTAATTTGGTTGTTTTCGCTCACAGTTGTGTACTTTCCTGATGAGGTATATAGTGTCTTATGTGGAATGTTCCATATGCTCATAATTGCCGACTTTACCTTTTCCCACTCGCTCACACTTGCCGATCTTTATTTTTTTTACACATACATAAAAGTGTTAGCAAGGGGAACATGGGTCTCATGATAAGCAGGGGCTCCTCTGTATGACGGCAACTAAAGCATCCATCACCGACAAAGTTTACCTTCTCGCTCCCGTTAAACTTAAGCGTGGACGGATTAGTTTACATGACGGTAACTGCGCCCTCCATCACCGCCATAATTTACCGTATGCTTTCTTTTCTTGATCTTCATTTGCTTTCAGTTATGTGCTGTTCTCTTTTTTTTTTTTTTTTAATTTCCTTACTTTCGCTCACAGTTGTTGTGTAATTTCCAGACGATGTATATATATCCTCTTGAGAGTACAACAAGTGTCTTATCACACTTTTATGTTCTTTTTATTTATTTAATTCTCCCATTTGGAATATTCCATATGCTCATAATTGCTGTTTTTTTTTTTTTCATTTGCTCATAATTGCCGACTTTACGTTTTCGCACTCGCTCGCACTTGCTGATCTTGACTTGTTTTCACATACATGAAAGTGTTAGCAAGTGGAACATGGGTCTCACGATAGACAGGGGTTTCTCTATATGACGGCAACTAAGCCATCCATCACCGACATGGTTTACCTTCTCGCTCCCGTTAAACTTAAGCGTGGACGGACTTGTTTACATGACGGTAACTGCGCCCTCCATCACCGCCACAATTTACTGTATGCTTTATTTTGTTGAACTTCATTAGGTTACACTTATGTGGTGATTTCGTTTTAAATTTGGTTGTTTTAGATCACAGTTGTGTGCTTTCTATCGACTCAAATTTCCAGACGATGTGTGTATCTTCTCGTGAGAGTACAACAAAGGTCTTATTTTCTTTTTAATTTTTACCACATATTTTTAAGTATGATAATGGTTTATTTATTTATTTATTTATTTATTTATTTTTGAACTTCACAGCCCTGTATTTCCATTTGGAATTTTTACCTACCTCGTCATTCATTTGCTGTGTTCTTCCCTTAGAAGTATTTAATTTTTATTAAATTATTTATTTATTTAATCTCGTTGAGAAAAATTCGTGTTCACAGAAAGAAATTATTCTTTCACTACCGAGGTGGCACACGCCAACACCGCGTTTTATCGGATTTCTGCCGTTCCTTCCCACATACTTTGCTGTTGCTATAGTGTGCACGAAGTCCCTTGAAATTTTAACCTATCTGCCACGATTATGCACCGGAGCAAAGAGATGCAATAAACCTATCTTTTCTTTCGGGGGGGGGGGGGGGGAGTTGGGTTTGTGATAAAAATCCATGGATGAATTTTTATATATATTCCGTGTCACTGCGGTTAAATATATATTCTTTACATATTTCTTTACTTTGCCATGCTTTTCCTTACTTTTCAGTGCTTTGCCATGGTTTGGGTTGAAATTTCACTTTTGTAGTTAGAACAGTTTTGTTAAAAACGTGATTTGCAATAACAACAATTTCAAACATTAGCAAAAAGTAAAAATATTGGAATTTGCATTATTTCTGTATCAGCCACCTCGTGGCTAAGCCGTTAATATATGCGCTTCTGGCGTTAGGGATCCAAGTTTTATTCCGGCAAACAGCCTGGGTCGTTCGCCTCCCGTATTAAGCCAAATTTCAACTTTCTTGCACATATTTATTACTATTATTAGTATTATTATTAAAAATGAAATTAAATGAAATCTTCAAGATTTACGTCCCACAATTATGCTGGGATCAAGGTACACCTCATGTAGAAATTGCACTATTCTGGTTTGAATAGTTTCGTTAAAATAGTGGGAGAACGTAATTTACCAAAAAAAAAAAAAAAAAAAACATGACCACAAGTGTGAGCGAAATGTAAAAGTTTTCCAATTTACTTTCTTACTCTGTTATTGCTCACCCATTAGCACAGAATAGTATCTGGTTAAGTGACATTTATGTTGCTTTACTTCTTACCGCATTTTTTAAACCTTATAAATTGTGACGGCAAGTGTGAGCATTTTGACGGCACGTGTGAGCATTTTGACGGCAACTGTGAGCATGTTGACGGCAACTATGAGCCTTATCTGCGCAAATATGAGAGTACTAATATTATACATATTTCAATGCACAGTGTTTAGGTACAGGTAGGCTGGTAATGTCACTAATCTATCTTTCGTCAAGATAGTGGAAAAACAGAATCTGGGATGACCGTCATTCCGAATGTGAAGGAATAAACAACAGTGTTGTTGTTTGCTCTCTCCCTACATCATTGTTCATTAATTGAAGCTGGAATGGATATTAGTGATTTCTTTTCATTATTTCTATGTTTATCCCCCCCCCCCCACACACACACTGCTCTAACGATTGTCTTATTTTTACGGTGCATGCCCACACATCTTCATTTCCAATAAACCTCGTTTTAGCCGGAAAATTTTCAACCCTCCGCTACATTTTGAACTGTAATAACTTTTTTAATTATTTATTATTATTATTATTATTATTATTATTATTATTATTTTTATCATTTTTGTAAATGTGAATATAAAAATTCCTAATAACCTACTGCGATATACTGTGTTTGCATATATTCCGTTTAGAAATATTACTATTCTAGTTTTATTGGTTTTTCTATTCGTAGTGGGAAGAAAATGATTTCAATTTCTCATCTATCCTTGCAGGTAGCGTTCAAAGCCCTTGACGGCCAGTGTGGTCTGTGCTTGCAGTAATATTTTCAACCTTCTGCACCAATTTGAAGTATATTTTCCTTCATAAAATTGGAGTTACTACAATTCTTTATATCAATTCCCGTGCACAGTATTTTCATACACTTTCTGTGCAAATTGCACTATTCTGGTTTGAATAATTTCCCAAAAATAGTGTAGAAACGTAATTTCAAACAAGCTTGACCACAAGGGTGAGCGAAATGTAATGGTATTCCAATTTACATTCTCACTCTCTTATAGTTCACCCATTGACGCAGAATAGTATATAGTTAAATAAATTTTATATTGTTTTCCTTTTTATCAATATTTTTCCTCGTCTCACCTTCCACCACAGTATCCACACATCTTTGCGGCAATCGAAACCTGTCTTCGCCGACAAAATTTTAACCCTCCGGTAAAAGAGAAACTGAATTTTCTCTGTTAGTAATTTGTATATACAAACTGTTTGTACGTTGTCGCATGTACTGTGTTTAAGTACGTCTTGTGTAGAACTTTCACTATTCTAGCTTCTACGGTCTCTTTACAATTGAGAAAGAACATGATTTTGTGTTCTCCTCTACACCTGCCGGCTGCGTTCGCAGTTTTCGACGGTCAGTGTGGCCTCTGTTTGCCGTCAAATGTTCAACCTTCTGTAACATTTTAAAGTTTTATATATATATGGCGATACAACAATTCTTTTTATGAACTTCCCTGTAAAGTATGTAGGTTCACGTCTTGCAGAAATTAAATTAATCGGGTACGAATAGTTTTCTTGCAATAGTACAAAAACTTAATTTGGAATAAAAATGACCACAAGTGTGAGCAAAATGTAAAATTCTTCTTATTTACTTTCTTACTCTATTATAGGTCGCCCATTGAAAGAGTAAACTATATGGTGAAATAAAATTTATGTTGTTTTTCTTTTTATCACTATTTTTCTTCTTTTCATTTTCCCTCACAATGTCCGCACATCTTGGCGGACAGCAAAGCCTGTCTTCGCGGACAAAATTTGCGGTGCTGCTTACAAAATGCCTACGTTTGAAAAGATATATCATGTCTCAATTGTACCTGTGAATTAACAACGATATGTTATTCGGTTCATCGACATTCACATTCCAACATATCTGTCATCAGTCACTTAGCTCATCCCTTAAGTACACGCATAAAAGAGGTCATAATTTTCATGCTCGTTCACACGAATATTCAGTTTATTTCATATTACGGAATTCCATTGAACGCTCCTTTGTAAAAAAAAAAAAAAAAAAAAAAAACCTCCAGGTTTTGATTCCGCTGACAGCGTTCAATTTCAACTTTAGGCTGGATTTTGAGCTCTCATGGCGATAAGCGGTTAAAGTTTTCCATGGGAGATACGTGTTCAACTTTGGGCATATTGACGGCAACCATGAACCATTATGTTGCCACCTATGAGACTTAAGTCCGCAATTATGAACGAAAAGTCGGCAACTATGAGCGTTTTGACGGCAACTGTGAGCCCTGGGTCGGCAATTATGAACAAAAGTCGGCAACTATGAGCATCATGAAAGCGAGTGTGAGCACTTTGGAAGCACCTGTGAACATTCTGAAGTCAACTGTGAGTATTTTGAAGATAAGCATGAAAAATTATGTTTTCAATTGTGAGCCCTATATTCGCAAATATGAACGAAAAGTCGGCAACTATGAGCGTTTTGACGGCAACTGTGAGCCCTGGGTCGGCAATTATGAACAAAAGTCGGCAACTATGAGCATCGTGAAAGCGAGTGTGAGCACTTTGGAAGCACCTGTGAACATTCTGAAGCCAAATGCGAGTATTTTGAAGATAAACATGAAAAATTATGTTTTCAATTGTGAGCCCTATATTCGCAAATATGAACGAAAAGTCGGCAACTATGAGCATCATGAAAGCGAGTGTGAGCACTTTGGAAGCACCTGTGAACATTCTGAAGTCAACTGTGAGTATTTTGAAGATAAGCATGAAAAATTATGTTTTCAATTGTGAGCCCTATATTCGCAAATATGAACGAAAAGTCGGCAACTATGAGCGTTTTGACGGCAACTGTGAGCCATAGGTCGGATATTATGAACAAATAGTCGGCAACTATGAGCACTTTATTGGTAAATGTGAGCATGGTGACGGCTTGAGTGAGGAATCTGACGGCAACTGTGAGCCTTTTGACAGCAACCATGAAACATTTAACTTACACTATCAACTGTATATTTCATATTATGAATGAAAGGTCGACAACTATGAGCCTTGTGAGAGCGAGTGTTAGCAATTTCAGGGTTAGTGTGAAAATTGTCAAGGCAACGGAGAGTATTTGGAAGGTAAACATAAACTACAATGTCGGCAACTTTGACCCCAATGTCCGCAATTATGAACGAAAAGTCGGCAACTATGAGCGTTTTGACGGCAAGTGTGAGCACCCTGAAAGTACGTGTGAACATTCTGAAGCCAACTGCTAGTATTTTCAAGATAATCATGAAAAATTATGTATTCAATTGTGAGCTCTATATCCGCAATTATGAACGAAAAGTCGACAACTATGAGCGTTTTGATGGCAACTGTGAGCCTTGGGTCGGCAATTATGAACAAAAAGTCGGCAACTATGAGCATCATGAAAGCGAGTGTGAGCACTTTGGAAGCACGTGTGAACATTGTGAAGCCAACTGCGAGTATTTTGAAGATAAGCATGAAAAATTATGTTTTCAACTATGAGCCCTATATCCGCAAATATGAACGAAAAGTCGGCAACTATGATCGTTTTGACGGCAAGTGTGAGGATTTTGACGGCTAGTGTGAACCTTCTCATGGTAACTGTGAGCTCTATGTCCGCAATTATGAACGAATTGTGGGCAACTATGAGCATTTTGACGGCTTGTGTGAGGATCCTCATGGCAACTTTGAGCATTTTGATCCGATGATTCCTTCCACCTACTTCGATAAAAAAAAAAAAAAAATGTTTTCGTACATTCTCGGTAGAGATTTCTCTTCTCTAGTTTCACTAGTTTTCTTTCTGTTGAGAAGAAAAAAAAAAGAAAAGAAAAAGAAAGAAAATGGAAAGAAAGAAAAAATGAAAGAAAAGAAAAAAAAGATATCAAATTATGTACTCTCACGGGCGGTGTTCACGTTAAGCGTGGGCTCTGTTTGCCGTCAAATTTTCAAATTTCTACAACAATTTAGAGTATCTTTTCTTGTAGAAAAGTGCAGATACAATAATTCCTTACACGTACTCGAACGCATAATATCCAGGTACACTTGTTGTAGAAATTGCACTTCTCAGTTTTGAATAGTTTCCTTATAGTAGTGCAAAAGCTTAGTTTCGAATAAAAATGACCTCAAGTGTGAGCGAAATATAAATTTACTCTAATTTACTTTCATGCTCTATTATTGTTCACCCATTGAAAGAGTAAAGTATATGATTAAATAAAATTTATGTTATTATTATTATTTTTTTTCGCTTATCACTATTTTTCTTCTTTCCACTTTTCCGCACAATGTCAACACATCTTCGTGCACAGCTACACCTCTCTTAGTCGAAAACTTTTCAAACCTTCGGTAAAAGACAAACAAAAGTTTAGTTTGGTTAGCTTGTGGCTTCGCCCACAAAGCCCCTCCTTTTGAAGGTATTTCGCCCTTGCACCTCTTATTCTCACAATTCTAGGGAATTTCAAGTTTACTTTACTATTTCAACTAATTAAAAGATAAGATTTTGGATCCCAAGAAAACGCCTATTTAAATAGCGTGGGGATTTCTTCATCCTCCTTTAGACCCCTTAAACATTAAAAATATTCACTTTTGGCAATTTTGCTGTAGCTTAGTCTGGAAAGCCTACAATTATGCTAAATTTCATCATTGCAATCCTACCACAATTAACCGAACATTTTGGCGTGCAGAAGACGTCCCATATAAATGACATGAGAAAGACTTTTCAATTCCCCATAAAACCACTCTAAAGTTGAAAATTTTTACTTTGTACTGATTTACTTAGGTAACGCTAATGAAAACGTACAAGAATACCGAATTTCTCGTTTGTGTTCCAATTACAAGTAACTAAACTTTGAGATTACAAGTCTAAATAAAGGCCCATTTAAATAACATGGGGAATTTCTTCATTTCCTCTTTAGACCTCTTAAAAGTTAAAAATATTCACTTTTGACAATTTTCCTGTTGGTTAGTCCCGACAATCTACAATCATGTCGAAATTAGTTATTGTAGCCCTACAGGAAGTGCCCAATAATTTTGGGATGTCAAAGGTGTTTCATAGAAATAACATGGGAAATTTTTTGAGTTCCGCATAAAACCACGCTAAACTTGGAAATATATATCCAACTAGGTAAGACTTACGAAAACGTACAAGTATACGGAATTTCAAAGTTTTATTAAAAGTACCTAAAATTTCAGATTATAGGTCCGCAAAACCGTCCATTTAAATAACATGGGAAATATCTTCATCGCCCCTTTAGACCAACTAAACATTCGAAATATTCACTTTTGGAAATTTTCCTGTGACTTACTCCCGAAAGGCTACAGTTTCGTCAAATATGGCCATTATAACTCTACAGGAAGTGCCTCATAATTTGCGGGTGTGAAAGGCGTCGTATACGTAAAGCCTTCGTTGCTTTTTTTTTTCTTACCACATTTAGTAATTTTATAAATTTTGAGGACATGTATAAGAATTTTGACGGCAAGTGTGAGCAGTTTGACGGCTAGTGTTACAACGATAAAATACAATTCGCTGTAGCCTTGGTTCCTTATTTTCTTATAATACATACGAGCCACATCAAAATAACAATGTTTCCATTACGTGGTTTCTCTCCATTTTTATATATATATATATGTATTATTTATCTGATTGCCTGCCAACTAGATATTGAAAACCTTATTATTTTATGACATATGAATATCTTTTTTTTTGTATATTTGATAATTCTATATTTTTAACTAACTTCTTCTTCGAAATTAACCTATGTTAGTACATATAAAGAAATACTCATTGCCCAAGTACCGCTGTAGCGTGAACCATCTGACGGCAAGTGTGAGCCCATGTCCAAAATTATGAACGAAAAGTCGGCAACTATGAGCGTGTTCACGGCAACTGTGAGGCCTTGGCCGGCAATTATGAACAAAAAGTCGGCAACTATGAGCATCATGAGAACTAGTGTGAGCACTTTGAAAGCACGTGTGAACATTCTGAAGCAAACTGCGAGTATTTTCAAGATAAGCATGAAGAATTATGTTTTCAATTGTGAGCCCCATAACTGCAATTATCAACAAAAAGTCGGCAACTATGAACGAAAAGTCGGCAACTATGAGCAGCGTGAAAGCCAGTGTGAGCACCTTGAAAGCACGTGTGAACTTTCTGGAGCAAACTGCGAGTATTTTCAAGATAAGCATGAAGAATTATGTTTTCAAATGTGAGCCCCATATCCGCAATTATGAACGAAAACTAGGCAACTATGAGCGTTTTGAATGCAACTGTGAGGCCTTGGTCGGCAATTATGAACGAATGGTCGGCAACTATGAGCACTTTTTTTTTTTTAATGTGAACATTCTGACGGCTTGCGTGAGGAATCTGACGGAAACTGTGAGGCTTTCGACAACAACCATGAACCATTTAACTTACACTATCAGCAGTATGTTAGATATTATGAATGAAAAGTCGGCAACTATGAGCATCGTGGAAACGAGTGTGAGCATTTTGAAAGTACGTGTGAAGATTCTGAAGGCAACTGTAAGTATTTTGAAGATGGGCACGAACGAATATGTAGGCAAATATGAGCCCTTTGTCCGCAATTATGAACGAAAAGTCGGCAACTATGAACGTTTTGACGGCAACTGTGAGGCCTTGGTCGGCAATTATGAACGAATAGTCGGCAACTATGAGCACTTTTTTTTTAATGTGAGAATTATCACGTTTTGCGTGAGCATTGTGACAGAAACTGTGAGGCTTTTGACACCAACCGTGAACCATTTAAGTTACACTATCAGCAGTATGTTAGATATTATGAATGAAAAGTCGGCAACTATGAGCATCGTGGAAGCGAGTGTGAGCATTTTTAAAGTACGCGTGAACATTCTGAAGGCAGCTGTGTGTATTCTGAGGATGAGCATGAAACATTATGTAGGAAACTATGAGCCCTTTGTCCGCAATTATGAACAAAAAGTCGGCAACTATGAGCGTTTTGACGGCAACTGTGAGGCGTTGGTCGGCAATTATAAACATGTAGTCGGCAACTATGAGCGTTTTGACAGCAACTGTGAGGCCTTGGTCGGCAATTATGAACGAATGGTCGGCAACTATGAGCACATTTTTTTTTTCTAATGTGAGGATTATCACGGCTTGTCTGAAGAACCTGGCCGCAACTGTGAGACTTTTCACAGCAACTGTGAACCATTTAACTTACACTATCAGCATTATGAATGAAAAGTCGGCAACTATGAGCATTGTGTAAGAGAGTGTGAGCATTTTGAAACTACGTGTGAACATTCTGAAGGCAACTGTGAGTATTTTTAGGATGAGCACGAATCAGTATGTGGGCAACTATGAGCCCTTTGTCCGCAATTATGAACGAAATGTCGGCAACTATGAGCGTTTTGACGGCAACTGTGAGGAGTTGGTCGGCAATTATGAGCAAATAGTCGGCAACTATGAGCACTTTTTTTTTTTTGAATGTGAGCATTCTGACGGCTTGTGTCAAGAATCTGACCGCAACTATGAGACTTTTGACAGCAACCATCAACCATGTAACTTACACTATCAGCATTATGAATAAAAAGTCGGCAACTATGACCATCGTGGGAGCGAGTGTGAGCTTTTTGAAAGTACGTGTGAACATTCTGAAGGCAACTGTGAGTATATTGAAGATAAGCACGAAACATTATGTAGGCAACTATTAGCCCTTTGTACGCAATTATGAACGAAAAGTCGGCAACTATGAGCGTTTTGACGGCAACTGTGAGGAGTTGGTCGGCAATTATGAGCAAATAGTCGGCAACTATGAGCACTTTTTTTTTTTGAATGTGAGCATTCTGACGGCTTGTGTCAAGAATCTGACCGCAACTATGAGACTTTTGACAGCAACCATCAACCATTTAACTTACACTATCAGCAATATGTTAGATATTATGAATGAAAAGTCAGCAACTATGAGCATCATGGAAGCGAGTGTGAGCATTTTGAAATTACGTTTGAACATTCTGAAGGCAACTGTCAGTATTTTGAAGATGAGCACGAACCATTATGTAGGCAACTATGAGCCCTTTGTACGCAATTATGAACAAAAAGTCGGCAACTATGAGCGTTTTGACGGCAACTGTGAGGCCTTGGTCGGCAATTATGAACGAATAGTCGGCAACTATGAGCACTTTTTTTTTAATGTGAGAATTCTTACGTTTTGCGTGAGCATTGTGACAGAAATTGTGAGGCTTCTGACACCAACCATGAACCACTTAACTTACACAATCAGCAGTATGTTAGATATTATGAATGAAAAGTCGGCAACTATGAGCATCGTGGAAGCGAATGTGAGCATTTTGAAACTACGTGTGAACATTCTGAAGGCAACTATGAGTATTTTGAAAATGAGCTGGAACCATTAAGTAGGCAACTATGAGCCCTTTGTACGCAATTATGAAGGAAAAGTCGGCAACTATGAGCGTTTTGACGGCAACTGTGAGGCTTTGGTCGGCAATTATGAACGAATAGTCGGCAACTATGAGCGTTTTGACGGCAACTGTGAGGCCTTGGTCGGCAATTATGAACGAATGGTCGGCAACTATGAGCGTTTTGACGGCAACTGTGAGGCCTTGGTCGGCAATTATGAACGAAAAGTCGCCAACTATGAGCGTTTTGATGGCAACTGTGAGGCCTTGGTCGGCAATTATGAACGAATGGTCGGCAACTATGAGCACTTTTTTCTTAATGTGAGCATTCTGACGGCTTGTGCAAATAATGTGACGGGAACTGTGAGCCTTTTGATGGCAACCATGATCCATTTAACTTACACTATCAGCAGTATGTTAGATATTATGAATGAAAAGTCGGCAACTATGAGCATCGTGGAAGCGAATGTGAGCATTTTGAAACTACGTGTGAACATTCTGAAGGCAACTATGAGTATTTTGAAGATGAGCTGGGACCATTAAGTAGGCAACTATGAGCCCTTTGTACGCAATTATGAACGAAAAGTCGGCAACTATGAGCGTTTTGACGGCAACAGTGAGGAGTTGGTCGGCAATTATGAGCAAATAGTCGGCAACTATGAGCCCTTTTTTTTTTTTTGAATGTGAGCATTCTGACGGTTTGTGTCAAGAATCTGACCGCAACTATGAGACTTTTGACAGCAACCATCAACCATGTAACTTACACTATCAGCATTATGAATAAAAAGTCGGCAACTATGACCATCGTGGGAGCGAGTGTGAGCTTTTTGAAAGTACGTGTGAACATTCTGAAGGCAACTGTGAGTATTTTGAAGATAAGCACGAAACATTATGTAGGCAACTATGAGCCCTTTGTACGCAATTATGAACGAAAAGTCGGCAACTATGAGCGTTTTGACGGCAACTGTGAGGCCTTGGTCGGCAATTATGAACGAATGGTCGGCAACTATGAGCACTTTTTTTCTTAATGTGAGCATTCTGACGGCTTGTGCAAATAATGTAACGGGAACTGTGAGCCTTTTGATAGCAACCATGATCCATTTAACTTACACTATCAGCAGTATGTTAGATATTATGAATGAAAAGTCGGCAACTATGAGCATCGTGGAAGCGAATGTGAGCATTTTGAAACTACGTGTGAACATTCTGAAGGCAACTATGAGTATTTTGAAGATGAGCTGGAACCATTAAGTAGGCAACTATGAGCCCTTTGTACGCAATTATGAAGGAAAAGTCGGCAACTATGAACGTTTTGACGGCAACTGTGAGGCCTTGGTCGGCAATTATGAACGAATAGTCGGCAACTATGAACGTTTTGACGGCAACTGTGAGGCTTTCGTCGGCAATTATGAACGAAAAGTCGGCAACTATGAGCGTTTTGACGGCAACTGTGAGGCTTTGGTCGGCAATTATGAACGAATAGTCGGCAACTATGAACGTTTTGACGGCAACTGTGAGGCTTTCGTCGGCAATTATGAACGAATAGTCGGCAACTATGAGCGTTTTGACGGCAACTGTGAGGCCTTGGTCGGCAATTATGAACGAATGGTCGGCAACTATGAGCGTTTTGACGGCAACTGTGAGGCCTTGGTCGGCAATTATGAACGAAAACTCGCCAACTATGAGCTCTTTGATGGCAACTGTGAGGCCTTGGTCGGCAATTATGAACGAATGGTCGGCAACTATGAGCACTTTTTTTCTTAATGTGAGCATTCTGACGGCTTGTGCAAATAATGTGACGGGAACTGTGAGCCTTTTGATAGCAACCATGATCCATTTAACTTACACTATCAGCAGTATGTTAGATATTATGAATGAAAAGTCGGCAACTATGAGCATCGTGGAAGCGAATGTGAGCATTTTGAAACTACGTGTGAACATTCTGAAGGCAACTATGAGTATTTTGAAGATGAGCTGGAACCATTAAGTAGGCAACTATGAGCCCTTTGTACGAAATTATGAAGGAAAAGTCGGCAACTATGAACGTTTTGACGGCAACTGTGAGGCCTTCGTCGGCAATTATGAACGAAAAATCGGCAACTATGAGCGTTTTGACGGCAACTGTGAGGCCTTGGTCGGCAACTATGAGCACTCTTTTTTTAAAATTTGAGCATTATGACGGCTTGTGTGAAAAATCTGACCGCAACTGTGAGACTTTTGACAGCAACCATGAACCATTTAACTTACATTATCAGTATTATGAATTAAAAGTCGGCAACTATGAGCATCGTGTAAGCGAGTGTGAGCATTTTGAAAGTACGTTTGAACATTCTGAAGGCAACTGTGAGTATTTTGAAGATGATCACGAACCATTATGTAGGCAACTATGAGCCCTTTGTACGCAATTATGAACAAAAAGTCGGCAACTATGAGCGTTTTGACGGCAACTGCGTGGCCTTGGTCGGCAACTATGAGCACTCTTTTTTTAAAATTTGAGCATTATGACGGCTTGTGTGAAAAATCTGACCGCAACTGTGAGACATTTGACAGCAACCATGAACCATTTAACTTACACTATCAGCAATATGTTAGATATTATGAATGAAAAGTCAGCAACTATGAGCATCATGGAAGCGAGTGTGAGCATTTTCAAATTACGTTTGAACATTCTGAAGGCAACTGTGAGTATTTTGAAGATGAGCACGAACCATTATGTAGGCAACTATGAGCCCTTTGTACGCAATTATGAACAAAAAGTCGGCAACTATGAGCGTTTTGACGGCAACTGTGAGGCCTTGGTCGGCAATTATGAACGAATGGTCGGCAACTATGAGCACTTTTTTTCTTAATGTGAGCATTCTGACGGCTTGTGCAAATAATGTGACGGGAACTGTGAGCCTTTTGATAGCAACCATGATCCATTTAACTTACACTATCAGCAGTATGTTAGATATTATGAATGAAAAGTCGGCAACTATGAGCATCGTGGAAGCGAATGTGAGCATTTTGAAACTACGTGTGAACATTCTGAAGGCAACTATGAGTATTTTGAAGATGAGCTGGAACCATTAAGTAGGCAACTATGAGCCCTTTGTACGCAATTATGAAGGAAAAGTCGGCAACTATGAACGTTTTGACGGCAACTGTGAGGCCTTGGTCGGCAATTATGAACGAATAGTCGGCAACTATGAACGTTTTGACGGCAACTGTGAGGCTTTCGTCGGCAATTATGAACGAAAAGTCGGCAACTATGAGCGTTTTGACGGCAACTGTGAGGCTTTGGTCGGCAATTATGAACGAATAGTCGGCAACTATGAACGTTTTGACGGCAACTGTGAGGCTTTCGTCGGCAATTATGAACGAAAAGTCGGCAACTATGAGCGTTTTGACGGCAACTGTGAGGCTTTGGTCGGCAATTATGAACGAATAGTCGGCAACTATGAGCGTTTTGACGGCAACTGTGAGGCCTTGGTCGGCAATTATGAACGAATGGTCGGCAACTATGAGCGTTTTGACGGCAACTGTGAGGCCTTGGTCGGCAATTATGAACGAAAAGTCGCCAACTATGAGCGTTTTGATGGCAACTGTGAGGCCTTGGTCGGCAATTATGAACGAATGGTCGGCAACTATGAACGTTTCGACGGCAATTGTGAGGCCTTGGTCGGCAATTATGAACGAAAAGTCGGCAACTATGAGCGTTTTGACGGCAACTGTGAGGCCTTGGTCGGCAACTATGAGCACTTTTTTTTTAATGTGAGCATTATGACGGCTTTTGTGAAAAATCTGACCGCAACTGTGAAACTTTTGAGAGCAACCATGAACCCTTTAACTTACATTATCAGCATTATGAATTAAAAGTCGGCAACTATGAGCATCGTGTAAGCGAGTGTGAGCATTTTGAAATTACGTGTGAACAGTCTGAAGGCAACTGTGTTTATTTTGAAGATGAGCACCAACCAGTATGTGATTAACTATGAGCCCATTGTCCGGAATTATCAACGAAAATTCGGCAACTATGAGCGTTTTGACGGCAACTGTGAGGCCTATGTCCGCAATTATGAACACATAGTCGGCAACTATGAGCGCTTTGACGGCAAGTGTGAGCATTGTGACGCCTTTTGTGACGATTCTGACGGCAACTGTGAGCCATTAGTCGGGAACTATAAACTTTTATGTCGGGGACTATGAATGAAAAGTCGGCAACTATGAGCACTCTGACGGCAAGTGTGAGCAATTTGACGTCTACTGTGAGGATTCTGACGGCAACTGTGAGCTATTTGAGTGGAACTATTAAGCATTGTGTGTGCAACTTTGAACGCTCTGAGGGGTTTCCTGAACATGTTGACAGCATGTATGAACCACATTTCGGGAACAGTGGGCAATCTGACGGGAACTGTGAACATTGTTGTTGGCGACTTTTCACCCAGCATAACGTTAGAATATGACGGCAACCGTGGCTTCGTTTGCCGTCATTTTTGACATTCTGTGATTTTTCGTGACTGGTGTGCAATCGAGAGGAATCGCTACATTATAGGGATTAGGGTACAGAAGCAGCCCCGTTTACACTTTGTTAAGTCCTGGCTTGAAATTGTTCTATGAGGTTGTAATTAACATGAGTTTGACCTAATTCATGTTTTTGGATTGTTCTTTACATTAATTTTGTAACCCGAGCGCGAAAAGCAGCCCTTTTCGTAGAGAACTTTTTACCCAGCATAACCTTTGAGTATGGCGGCAACTGTGGCTTCGTTTGCCGTCATTTTTGAGATTCCGTGATTTTCGTGACTGGTGTCCGATCGAGAGGAATCTCATCACTATAGGAGGTATGGTAGTGGGCAATCCTGCTATATACTTAGGTTAGGTTAGGCTGGCTTATACTTTCAATTTGTTCCCAGAAGTTAGGAGAGTGTAAAAGTTGTTAAGTTTTGAGTGTCGTATTCTGTAACGGTTTATATATATACTGGATGTCAAATCACGTTTTCCCACCCTTGCGTGGGATGTATACGGCAACCGTGGCTGCATTCGCCGTCATGGTCAAAACGAGGCTGCGCAACGCCGGCAATTTCAAGACAGGTGTAGTATCGAGAGGAATCTCTACACTATAGGAGGTAGGGTAGTGAACAAGCCTCCTATATAAACATTCCCTTTAAATTGTTCACGGAGGTTGGAGAGACCGCTAATGGTATTGCTTTCTAAATGAGGCTTACTTTTTTCTCTCCGCGGCCTAGTCTGTCGAGAAATCTTGACTTCTGGCCACAGACAGAAAGCTAGTCTTCGCAGGAGGCGGAAATGGCTAAATTGGGAAGGGAAGCCACAGGCTGGTTGGTTTCTTTATGGGAGTCTAAACGCACTATCGCTGTTGATGTTGGTTAATTTTGAAGGCGGACTAATATCGGCGGATGGTAGTGTAGGCTCAAAAGGAATTTTATCAGCCGCAGGCAAGAACCCTGGGATGCTATTCACGGGCGTCCTAGCCGGTCAAGGTGTAGAGGAGGTTGCAAACCCTGTTGCTGCCTGGGAGGAATGCTTCATAGAAATGTGCGTCCATGGGCGGACCTATGAAAGGGCATGCAGTGCGGGTTTGCCAGCACGCCTAATGTTGTCCAAAGACTTCCTCGTATTTTGACAAAGAATGTCAGAAACCTTGGTCGGACGGCTGTTTCTAAGAGGGCACGTGGCGATGGGGAATGTGTGAGGTAGGCTCTCATACGGAAGTACCTGTCGTTTACGGGAAGGAGACAATCCTTCTTAACCCGAGGCCTAGCCTGTCGATCACGCCTTCGGGCAATTGACTTCTGGCCGATGCCGCTTTGTGCGGTTGCTGAATGCGAAGAATACTTGAACGGAAGCTACTGTCACACCCAGAGGACACGAGTAAGACTTATATCACTGGAGCAGGAGCCTAAATGTGCTTTTGTGGGTAGCCATACGGCCAGTTCTAACGTGTGCGAGGCCCCACGAGAGTAGGCTTATTCTGGTGGATGAGAAGTCTTTTAATATTTGCTCTGTCGGGTGAACGGAAGCCACAGTCATACGTAGGACACGAGTAGACTTATTTCACTGGAGCAGGAGTCTAAATGTGCTTTTGTGGGCAACCTTACGGCCAGTTCTAACGGGAGCCAGGCCCCACAAGAGTAGGCTTATTCCGGTGGAGAAGGAGTCTTTAAAATTTGCTGTGTCGGGTGAACGGCTATATTTGAACGGAAGCCACAGTCATCCGTAGGACACGAGTAGACTTATTTCACTGGAGCAGGAGTCTAAATGTGCTTTTGTGGGCAACCTTACGGCCAGTTCTAACGGGAGCCAGGCCCCACAAGAGTAGGCTTATTCCGGTGGAGAAGGAGTCTTTAAAATTTGCTGTGTCGGGTGAACGGCTATATTTGAACGGAAGCCACAGTCATCCGTAGGACACGAGTAGACTTATTTCACTGGAGCAGGAGTCTAAATGTGCTTTTGTGGGCAACCTTACGGCCAGTTCTAACGGGAGCCAGGCCCCACAAGAGTAGGCTTATTCCGGTGGAGAAGGAGTCTTTAAAATTTGCTGTGTCGGGTGAACGGCTATATTTGAACGGAAGCCACAGTCATCCGTAGGACACGAGTAGACTTATTTCACTGGAGCAGGAGTCTAAATGTGCTTTTGTGGGCAACCTTACGGCCAGTTCTAACGGGAGCCAGGCCCCACAAGAGTAGGCTTATTCCGGTGGAGAAGAAGTCTTTAAAATTTGCTGTGTCGGGTGAACGGCTATATTTGAACGGAAGCCACAGTCATCCGTAGGACACAAGTAGACTTATTTCACTGGAGCAGAAGTCTAAACGTGCTTTTGTGGGCAACCTTACGGCCAGTTCTAACGGGAGCCAGGCCCCACGAGAGTAGGCTTACTCCGGATGAGAAGGAGTCTTTAAAATTTGCTGTGTCGGGTGACCGGCCATGAAACCTTTGTGAGGACTTGTCTCCTCGTTTCCACAGCATTTCCGCGCCTGTAAGTTGCGGAAGGTAGCATGCTATGCTTGAAGAACTGTCATCCGTTTAAGGACAGGAGTAGACTAATTCCATTGAGGCAGGAGTCTAATATGCTTTTGTGCACAGCCATACGGCCAGTCCTAACGGGAGCAAGGCTCGCAAAAGTAGGCTTTATTTCAATGGACCAGAAGTCTTTAATATTGCTCTGTCGGGATTGTCAGTTCAAACGGGAGCAGTTTCTGCACGCTACAAACCGCTGACGAGATCTTTCTCGTGTCAATGTGATTCCCTAGCCTGGGCCGGCGCAAGGCTGGCTGGCGAACAAGGTAATTGGGCCTCTGGGTTTCATACACACGAGGTGTCTCAGATGCGTTTAGGGTGAACAGGAATAATCCGTGCAATTCTCTAGCCTGGGCCGGCGCAAGGCTGGCTGGCGAACAAGGTAATTGGGCCTCTGAGTTTTGCATTTCGGAGTTTCCTTAATTCCGGGAGGAGCCACAAAGAAGAGTCCTGAGAGTTTCTCGTGTCCATGCAATTCTCTAGCCTGGGCCGGCGCAAGGCTGGCTGGCGAACAAGGTAATTGGGCCTCTGAGTTTTGTACACACGAGTGGTCTTAGGATCCTTCGGGCTCAACAGGGATTGTTGGAGAAAGTCTCTAGCCTGGGCCGGCGCAAGGCTGGCTGGCGAACAAGGTAATTGGGCCTCTGAGTCTTTATTCCCAGTTTCCTTAGTTCCCGGGTTAGGTTCACCGGTTAAATCGGAGGAGTCCGATTTATGTGTAAAGATAATGCCAGAGTGAAGGGAGCCAGAGTTCACTTGAAGGAGCAAGAGCCAGTGTGGTTAAGAAGTGAGCCGTTTTGTACTCTTAAGGAGGGATGCCGATTGACTTTGAACGGGCTGTCCTCGCTTTAGAGTTTGGGCCAGTTGACGGGAGCTTACTTGTCCTTCTTGAGAATGAGGCCAGATAGCATGTCCTTTCTAGCTTACAAAGGCTTATGCGGAGCATTGTTTTTTGTAAGTGACTTTTTATTCTCCATGTGGCATTTAAGTACCGATTTTCCTTAAGTTAAGGACGGTATAGACTCATCGCCAGTTTGAGCGTGTATCACTTGTCGAACGGAAGCCACTGTCATCCAAGGACACTAGTAGACTTATATTTCACTGGAGCAGGAGTCTAAATGTGCTTTTGTGGGTACCCTTACGGCCAGTTCTAACGGGAGCCAGGCCCCACAAAAGTAGGCTTATTCCGGTGGAAAAAGGAGTCTTTAAAATTTGCTGTGTCGGGTGAACGGCTATATGTAAACGGAAGCCACAGTCATCCGTAGGACATGAGTAGACTTATTTCGCTGGAGGAGGAGTCTAAATGTGCTTTTGTGGGTACCCTTACGGCCAGTTCTAACGGGAGCCAGGCCCCACAAAGGTAGGCTTATTCTGGCGGAAGAGGAGTCTTTAAAATTGCTCTGTCGGATGTACCGGCAAAGTGTGGAAGGAAGCTGTTGTAACCCAAGGATACAAGTAGGCTTGTTCCATTGGATTGGGAGTCTAATATGCTCTTGGCGGCTGTCACACGGCCAGTATTAACGGGAGCTAGTCACCGCAAGAGTAGGCTTATTCCAGCGGAACAGAAGTCTAAAATGCTTGGTCGGGTGTAGCTTTCCTATCCTTTGTTAGAACGCTGTGTTGGTTGTGTCCAACACTTTCCGGCTTTTTAGTCGGTCAATTCCCTGGTTGATCCTGCCAGTAGTCATATGCTTGTCTCAAAGATTAAGCCATGCATGTCTCAGTGCAAGCCAAAACAAGGTGAAACCGCGAATGGCTCATTAAATCAGTTATGGTTCCTTAGATCGTACCTATCCTACTTGGATAACTGTGGTAATTCTAGAGCTAATACATGCAACTAGAATCCCGCCCAGCAATGGAAGGGATGCTTTTATTAGATTAAAACCAATCGGTCGGTTCGTCCGTCCGAAATCTTGGTGACTCTGAATAACTTTGGGCTGATCGCACGGTCTCTGTACCGGCGACGCATCTTTCAAATGTCTGCCTTATCAACTGTCGATGGTAGGTTCTGCGCCTACCATGGTTGTTACGGGTAACGGGGAATCAGGGTTCGATTCCGGAGAGGGAGCCTGAGAAACGGCTACCACATCCAAGGAAGGCAGCAGGCGCGCAAATTACCCACTCCCGGCACGGGGAGGTAGTGACGAAAAATAACGATACGGGACTCATCCGAGGCCCCGTAATCGGAATGAATACACTTTATATCCTTTAATGAGAATCTATCGGAGGGCAAGTCTGGTGCCAGCCGCCGCGGTAATTCCAGCTCCGATAGCGTATATTAAAGTTGTTGCGGTTAAAAAGCTCGTAGTTGGATCTGGGTCTCGGACGATCGGTTCGCCGCCCGGCGTTTAACTGATCGTTCCGGACGTCCTGCCGGTTTTTCCTTTCTCGGTGCTCTTCATTGAGTGTCTTGATTGGCCGGCACGTTTACTTTGAACAAATTAGAGTGCTCAAAGCAGGCCGTGTCGCCTGAATGTTCGGTGCATGGAATAATGGAATAGGACCTCGGTTCTATTTTGTTGGTTTTCGGAACTCGAGGTAATGATTAATAGGGACAGACGGGGGCATTAGTATTGCGACGTTAGAGGTGAAACTCGCTAAAGCTCGCTGGGGGCTCCGCCCCCAGGCCCCCGGTCAGGCCTTTGCCATGAGGTGTCATGTTCTAGAAATCTATTCCTTCAGGAATTCACTTCCCTTTACAGCAGACACCTGTTACCAACACATACTTCAATTCAACCGGTATTATTCTTTCCATGTAACTTTGAAAAGCAAACACACAATTTATTAGAAAGAACTCTATTACTACTTCTACTCTGGCAATCATGTGCATGGCTTATTATGTGCACTTTGCGCACACCTATACATGTTAGAGACAATAACGGAATTTATTTTCTCAAACATAAACAGCGGACACTGTCTTCCAATAGCCTACCTATTAAACCTTGCATTTTGCGAAAACACTCACTATTTACAAATGTGATTTTTGCAACCTTTCAAATATTTATTCGTAGCATTTTTTAATATTATGTTTTGCAGTGTAATTTAGTACAATGTAATATAATAGTGTCCTTGTAGTTAATTGTACATATTACCTGCAGGAAAAGTAATTCATATCTGTGATATAAGGGTGGGAAAATATTTCAGTCTTCCTGCACATTTATTCTTGTATTTACAATGAAGACTACAATTTACTAGATAATTTACAAATATGAATATTGTTGGAGATTGTTTAAATTTTTTACATAGCATTTGAGTGAACACTACTTTTGTACTATAATGTAGTATAGTGGATTATAATGGAAACCTTGGGCATAGTTGTACATATTACCTCAGCAAGATTTCTTGAAAAGTTTCATATATACTGCACAAATTCTTGCAGTCTCCCTGTATATTTATTCATGTATTTTCAATGAAGACTACAATTTGTAGGTGATTTACAAATATGATTATTGTTGGAGGCTTTTTAAACATTTGTTGGTATCATTTGAGAAAACACCATTTTGCACTGTAATATAGAAAAGTCCCTTATAAAAGAACCCTTCGGCATAGTAGTACATATTACATGCAGCAAGACTTTTTGAAATATTTCATATTTACTGGACAATTTCTTGCAGTCTACCTGTATCTCTCGTCTTGTATTTTTATGAAGACTAAATTTGTTCGTAATTTACAAATATGAATTTTGTTAAGGCTTTTTAAACATTAGTTCATAACATTTGATTGAACACCAGTTTTTGCACAGTAACGTAGTACACTGTATTACAATGCTGTCCTTTGGTACAAAAGTAATTATTGGGCAGCAGGACTTGTTCAAATGATTATTTACACTGGACAATTACATACAGTCTTCCTGTATCTTTACTCTTATATTTTCAATGAAGACGTTTATTTACTACGTAATTTAAAATGTGAATATTATTGGAGGCTTTTAAAAAAAATGTTTATAGCAACTTAAACAACACCACTTTCTACACTGTAGTAAAACAATGTACTACAATCGTGTCTTTCAAATTTCTTATTACAATCAAATAACAAGAGATAATTTCCTTAATCATCCTAAAAAAACACATATATAACACGATTACCGTTCCGATTTTAGAGGTGTAATTCCACGGACGCGGGCCCGCTACGTACCAGTACTATGTGAGCAGTAAGTAGAAAATCCAAAAACTAAGGAATTGAGTAGTGTAGGGGAACGACGTGAGCCTACTGTGCAAAAGACCTGGGTTCGATCCCCAACAAGTTTTTCTCTCACTTTTTCTTTCTTTGAAAGTTTATTTTTATAGCATAGGTGATTGAAAATAAGCTTGACTTTATTATATACGGCATTTCATTCCAACCGGACCCGCAACTAAAACTATTAAATCGAAAGGGGCACTTTTCCACGTATCTTATATATAAAAATTATGTACGCTGCCGACGAGACAATTTTCAAAGGTGCCCATTTGTGTGTGTGTGTGTGTGTGCGCGTGTATGAGCGTGTGTGCGCAGTTGCGTACGCAGGAATTTATTTCGGGAAGGGCCAAACTCAATATCAGTGTATTTTATATTGAAATTCCTAAACTTGTCCCCAAAATTAGGCTAAATTTACTCAAAAGTTGGAATTTCGGTGGTGGTCCGGACCCCCAGGACCCACCCCCTGCGTACGTCCCTTTATGTGTGTGTATTTCCTTAAAATTAATATTTTATACTTTCCATTTGTGGTATTCACTTCAAATTTGGTATACGCATGTATCTTAACGAGGAACATAAAAGGGGAGAGAGATATTTTGCAATCGTTTCCGGTTTGAAGCAGACACTGTTGTCGCGAAACAAAATGTATTGTTGTCTTGCATGGACACTATATCGTGAAAATGATGTCCAATGTTTCTTTCAGACTCTTTTTGGGGGACACTGCCTCCTCAGAGCGCCCCTGGCGAGATCAAAATAATACGTTTATAATACAATAACAAATAGAATGTTATCAGCAGTGCCCCCGGGGTAATACTCCCCCCCCGAACATTGCTTCCGATAGAGACACTGGTGATGCTCCATTTCCAAAGCTACATATGTTTGATTTTAAATACTTCAGTATCGTCTCGAAACTTTACACGAACATACTGCCTAGTTTCGAGACCATCTCAACAGTTAGCGTATAAATATATCCTTTCCGTCTGTCTGTAATAACGAAAATATTTTGTTCACGCAATGCCAACAGAAACTATTTGGTAAAATGAAGCAACGTGATAAGAAAAAAATGCAAGATAAAATATGGTCTGCGGGGATTCGAACCCAGACCTGCTACTCAGAAAGCAGACACTTTACCGCGGAGCTAACTTACTACGTTGAATTCTGTTTGTTCTATTCTACTCAATATACCACATAAGAGGCCAAATGAAGGCAATTCAAAAATATGGCAATTTTGAATTCAAGATGGCGACTTCTCCAATGATTTGTTTCTTCACTTAAACTGAACTACGTCCTTAATAACATAGCGAAACCTGGCTTACCTACCAAGAGCACAACTTACAATTCTCATGGTTACAAATTTTTGAGCCGCCATTTTGAATCGAAGATGACGACTTTTCCAACATGTCGGAATTTTCCCCTCACATTGGCTGTAATCTACACACTTGAACGCAATTTCGTGATTCCACCATTACTACAAGTTGTGTAGAATTAGACGCCCCCTTATAACATTCCTAGCACTTTCTTACACCGAACATGACTATTTTTTTTCAAGTTTAAGGTCGGATTCGCAAACTACGCATCAGAATAAACATCACCTCGAAATTTCAACGTCCTACATACAGCCATTACATATTTCACATTTTTTCGATTTGCGCCGCGAAACGAAAACGAATTTTAATGCTCTTTTTTCTATCATAAACTATGTTCCCAGCTTCACTCCCTGACAAAATATGACGTTTCTATGGTGTGCGGAACTACTCTAAAAACCAGCATTTCGAAACGACGAAAAATTTCGACACTTCATTTACATGGAAAATGTCGCCTTTTTCGTGATATCGGAATTTTCCCATTACTCACATCCCATGACGAACAAGTATGCAAAATTTGGTGTTTGTATGTTTTGTGGAAGTATGCAAACAATTAAGTGTGTTTCCGATTATAGAGGTATATAATTCCGCACAGATGCCGGCCGCAACGTACCAGTATCATGTGAGCAGTAAGAACGAAGTCGAAAATCTAAGGAAATCGGTAGTGTAGGGGATTGACGTGAGCATACTGGACAGGAGACCTGGGTTCGATTCCTAACAATCTTTTTCTCACTTTTTCTTTCTTTGAAAGTTTATTTTCATAGCATATATTGTTTGCCTATAAGGTTGAGTCTATTATAAAACGCATTTCACTCCAACCGGTCCTGTAAACAAACTACTGAACCAAAAGAGGCACTTTTCCACGTATCCCGTATATTATAACTATATACGCTGCCAACGAGAAAATTGTCAAAAGGTGCGTACATATATATATATATATATATATATATATATATATATGTGTGTGTGTGTGTGTGTGTGTGTGTGTGTCTGTGTGTGTGTGTGTGTGTCTGTGTATTTCCTTAAAAGTTATAATCTTATACTTTTTCAGTTGTGGTATAGACTTCAAACTTGGTATACGCATCTATCTAAACGACCAGTATAAAAAGGGAGATTGTTTGCAATTATTTCCGGTTCGAAGCACACACTATCCTCGCGAGACAAAATGTATTTTTATCTCGTCTGTATACTATATCGTGGAAATGATGCTCAATGTTTTTTCCAAAATGTTTTTGGGGGGTACACTGCCTCCTTGGGGCTCTTAGAGTGCCCACGCAGGAGACCAAATAATACGTGTATAATAGAATAATAAATAGAATACTATGAGCAGTGCCCCTGGGAATACTAACTGTGATCCTCAGGAACATTGTTTCTGAAAGAAACACTGGTGTTGCCCCATCTCTAAAGCTACATATGTTTCTTTCTAAATAGTTGAGTATCGTCTCGAAGCTTCACACGAACATACTGCCTAGTTTCGAGGCGATATCAACAGTTAGTGTATAAATATATTCTTTTCGTCTGTGTCTGTAATAACGAAAATATTTTGTTCACGCAATGCCAACAGAAACTATTTTGATAAAACGAAGCAACGTGATAAGAAAAAAAACGTAAGAAGAAAGAAGGTTCGGCGGGGAATCGAACCCAGACCTGCTACTCAGAAAGCAGACACTTTACCGCGGAGCTAACTTACTACGTTGAGTTTTGTTTGTTTTATTCTCCTCAATATACCACATAAGAGTCCAAATGAAGGCAATTCAAAAATATGGCAATTTTGCATTCAAGATGGCGACTTCTCCAATGATTTGTTTCTTCACTTAAACTGAACTACGTCCTTAATAACATAGCGAAACCTGGCTTACCTACCAAGAGCACAACTTACAATTCTCATGGTTACAAATTTTTGAGCCGCCATTTTGAATCGAAGATGACGACTTTTCCAACATGTCGGAATTTTCCCCTCACATTGGCTGTAATCTACACACTTGAACGCAATTTCGTGATTCCACCATTACTACAAGTTGTGTAGAATTAGACGCCCCCTTATAACATTCCTAGCACTTTCTTACACCGAACATGACTATTTTTTTTCAAGTTTAAGGTCGGATTCGCAAACTACGCATCAGAATAAACATCACCTCGAAATTTCAACGTCCTACATACAGCCATTACATATTTCACATTTTTTCGATTTGCGCCGCGAAACGAAAACGAATTTTAATGCTCTTTTTTCTATCATAAACTATGTTCCCAGCTTCACTCCCTGACAAAATATGACGTTTCTATGGTGTGCGGAACTACTCTAAAAACCAGCATTTCGAAACGACGAAAAATTTCGACACTTCATTTACATGGAAAATGTCGCCTTTTTCGTGATATCGGAATTTTCCCATTACTCACATCCCATGACGAACAAGTATGCAAAATTTGGTGTTTGTATGTTTTGTGGAAGTATGCAAACAATTAAGTGTGTTTCCGATTATAGAGGTATATAATTCCGCACAGATGCCGGCCGCAACGTACCATTATCATGTGAGCAGTAAGAACGAAGTCGAAAATCTAAGGAAATCGGTAGTGTAGGGGATTGACGTGAGCATACTGGACAGGAGACCTGGGTTCGATTCCTAACAATCTTTTTCTCACTTTTTCTTTCTTTGAAAGTTTATTTTCATAGCATATATTGTTTGCCTATAAGGTTGAGTCTATTATAAAACGCATTTCACTCCAACCGGTCCTGTAAACAAACTACTGAACCAAAAGAGGCACTTTTCCACGTATCCCGTATATTATAACTATATACGCTGCCAACGAGAAAATTGTCAAAAGGTGCGTACATATATATATATATATATATATATATATATATATATGTGTGTGTGTGTGTGTGTGTGTGTCTGTGTGTGTGTGTGTGTGTCTGTGTATTTCCTTAAAAGTTATAATCTTATACTTTTTCAGTTGTGGTATAGACTTCAAACTTGGTATACGCATCTATCTAAACGACCAGTATAAAAAGGGAGATTGTTTGCAATTATTTCCGGTTCGAAGCACACACTATCCTCGCGAGACAAAATGTATTTTTATCTCGTCTGTATACTATATCGTGGAAATGATGCTCAATGTTTTTTCCAAAATGTTTTTGGGGGGTACACTGCCTCCTTGGGGCTCTTAGAGTGCCCACGCAGGAGACCAAATAATACGTGTATAATAGAATAATAAATAGAATACTATGAGCAGTGCCCCTGGGAATACTAACTGTGATCCTCAGGAACATTGTTTCTGAAAGAAACACTGGTGTTGCCCCATCTCTAAAGCTACATATGTTTCTTTCTAAATAGTTGAGTATCGTCTCGAAGCTTCACACGAACATACTGCCTAGTTTCGAGGCGATATCAACAGTTAGTGTATAAATATATTCTTTTCGTCTGTGTCTGTAATAACGAAAATATTTTGTTCACGCAATGCCAACAGAAACTATTTTGATAAAACGAAGCAACGTGATAAGAAAAAAAACGTAAGAAGAAAGAAGGTTCGGCGGGGAATCGAACCCAGACCTGCTACTCAGAAAGCAGACACTTTACCGCGGAGCTAACTTACTACGTTGAGTTTTGTTTGTTTTATTCTCCTCAATATACCACATAAGAGTCCAAATGAAGGCAATTCAAAAATATGGCAATTTTGCATTCAAGATGGCGACTTCTCCAATGATTTGTTTCTTCACTTAAACTGAACTACGTCCTTAATAACATAGCGAAACCTGGCTTACCTACCAAGAGCACAACTTACAATTCTCATGGTTACAAATTTTTGAGCCGCCATTTTGAATCGAAGATGACGACTTTTCCAACATGTCGGAATTTTCCCCTCACATTGGCTGTAATCTACACACTTGAACGCAATTTCGTGATTCCACCATTACTACAAGTTGTGTAGAATTAGACGCCCCCTTATAACATTCCTAGCACTTTCTTACACCGAACATGACTATTTTTTTCAAGTTTAACGTCGGATTCGCAAACTACGCATCAGAATAAACATCACCTCGAAATTTCAACGTCCTACATACAGCCATTACAAATTTCACATTTTTTCGATTTGCGCCGCGAAACGAAAACGAATTTTAATGCTCTTTCTTCTATCATAAACTATGTTCCCAGCTTCACTGCCTGACAAAATATGACGTTTCTATGGTGTGCGGAACTACTCTAAAAACCAGCATTTCGAAACGACGAAAAATTTCGACACTTCATTTACATGGAAAATGTCGCCTTTTTCGTGATATCGGAATTTTCCCATTACTCACATCCCATGACGAACAAGTATGCAAAATTTGGTGTTTGTATGTTTTGTGGAAGTATGCAAACAATTAAGTGTGTTTCCGATTATAGAGGTATATAATTCCACGGACGCGGGCCCGCTACGTACCAGTACTATGTGAGCAGTAAGTAGAAAATCCAAAAACTAAGGAATTGAGTAGTGTAGGGGAACGACGTGAGCCTACTGTGCAAAAGACCTGGGTTCGATCCCCAACAAGTTTTTCTCTCACTTTTTCTTTCTTTGAAAGTTTATTTTTATAGCATAGGTGATTGAAAATAAGCTTGACTTTATTATATACGGCATTTCATTCCAACCGGACCCGCAACTAAAACTATTAAATCGAAAGGGGCACTTTTCCACGTATCTTATACATAAAAATTATGTACGCTGCCCACGAGACAATTTTCAAAGGTGCCCATTTGTGTGTGTGTGTGTGTGCGTGTATGAGCGTGTGTGCGCAGTTGCGTACGCAGGAATTTATTTCGGGAAGGGCCAAACTCAATATCAGTGTATTTTATATTGAAATTCCTAAACTTGTCCCCAAAATTAGGCTAAATTTACTCAAAAGTTGGAATTTCGGTGGTGGTCCGGACCCCCAGGACCCACCCCCTGCGTACGTCCCTGTATGTGTGTGTATTTCCTTAAAATTAATATTTTATACTTTCCATTTGTGGTATTCACTTCAAATTTGGTATACGCATGTATCTTAACGAGGAACATAAAAGGGGAGAGAGATATTTTGCAATCGTTACCGGTTTGAAGCAGACACTGTTGTCGCGAAACAAAATGTATTGTTGTCTTGCATGGACACTATATCGTGAAAATGATGTCCAATGTTTCTTTCAGACTCTTTTTGGGGGACACTGCCTCCTCAGAGCGCCCCTGGCGAGATCAAAATAATACGTTTATAATACAATAACAAATAGAATGTTATCAGCAGTGCCCCCGGGGTAATACTCCCCCCCCCCCGAACATTGCTTCCGATAGAGACACTGGTGATGCTCCATTTCCAAAGCTACATGTGTTTGATTTTAAATACTTCAGTATCGTCTCGAAACTTTACACGAACATACTGCCTAGTTTCGAGACCATCTCAACAGTTAGCGTATAAATATATCCTTTCCGTCTGTCTGTAATAACGAAAATATTTTGTTCACGCAATGCCAACAGAAACTATTTGGTAAAATGAAGCAACGTGATAAGAAAAAAATGCAAGATAAAATATGGTCTGCGGGGATTCGAACCCAGACCTGCTACTCAGAAAGCAGACACTTTACCGCGGAGCTAACTTACTACGTTGAATTCTGTTTGTTCTATTCTACTCAATATACCACATAAGAGGCCAAATGAAGGCAATTCAAAAATATGGCAATTTTGAATTCAAGATGGCGACTTCTCCAATGATTTGTTTCTTCACTTAAACTGAACTACGTCCTTAATAACATAGCGAAACCTGGCTTACCTACCAAGAGCACAACTTACAATTCTCATGGTTACAAATTTTTGAGCCGCCAGTTTGAATCGAAGATGACGACTTTTCCAACATGTCGGAATTTTCCCCTCACATTGGCTGTAATCTACACACTTGAACGCAATTTCGTGATTCCACCATTACTACAAGTTGTGTAGAATTAGACGCCCCCTTATAACATTCCTAGCACTTTCTTACACCGAACATGACTATTTTTTTCAAGTTTAAGGTCGGATTCGCAAACTACGCATCAGAATAAACATCACCTCGAAATTTCAACGTCCTACATACAGCCATTACAAATTTCACATTTTTTTCGATTTGCGCCGCGAAACGAAAACGAATTTTAATGCTCTTTTTTCTATCATAAACTATGTTCCCAGCTTCACTCCCTGACAAAATATGACGTTTCTATGGTGTGCGGAACTACTCTAAAAACCAGCATTTCGAAACGACGAAAAATTTCGACACTTCATTTACATGGAAAATGTCGCCTTTTTCGTGATATCGGAATTTTCCCATTACTCACATCCCATGACGAACAAGTATGCAAAATTTGGTGTTTGTATGTTTTGTGGAAGTATGCAAACAATTAAGTGTGTTTCCGATTATAGAGGTATATAATTCTTGGATCGTCGCAAGACTAACCGATGCGAAAGCATTTGCCAAGAATGTTTTCATTAATCAAGAACGAAAGTTAGAGGTTCGAAGGCGATCAGATACCGCCCTAGTTCTAACCATAAACGATGCCAGCCAGCAATCCGCCGAAGTTCCTCCAATGACTCGGCGGGCGGCTTCCGGGAAACCAAAGCTTTTGGGTTCCGGGGGAAGTATGGTTGCAAAGCTGAAACTTAAAGGAATTGACGGAAGGGCACCACCAGGAGTGGGGCCTGCGGCTTAATTTGACTCAACACGGGAAACCTCACCAGGCCCGGACACTGGAAGGATTGACAGATTGAGAGCTCTTTCTTGATTCAGTGGGTGGTGGTGCATGGCCGTTCTTAGTTGGTGGAGCGATTTGTCTGGTTAATTCCGATAACGAACGAGACTCTAGCCTGCTAACTAGGCGTTGGAATCTTTCCTTCCAACGTTCATGTCTTCTTAGAGGGACAGGCTGCCTCTAGCAGCACGAGATTGAGCAATAACAGGTCTGTGATGCCCTTAGATGTTCTGGGCCGCACGCGCGCCACACTGAAGGAATCAACGTGTCTTCCCTGACCGAAAGGTCCGGGTAACCCGCTGAACCTCCTTCGTGCTAGGGATTGGGGCTTGCAATTATGTCCCATAAACGAGGAATTCCCAGTAAGCGCAAGTCATAAGCTTGCGTTGATTACGTCCCTGCCCTTTGTACACACCGCCCGTCGCTACTACCGATTGAATGATTTAGTGAGGCCTTCGGACTGATACCCGGCACCTCCGTCTTGCGGTGGTACCGACGTGTCGGAAAGATGGCCAAACTTGATCATTTAGAGGAAGTAAAAGTCGTAACAAGGTTTCCGTATGTGAACCTGCGGAAGGATCATTATCAATTCATCACCACTGCGGTGGTTGATGTCAAAAGTTTCTTATTAGTGTGTCGTATCAGTTAGATTGACACCGTTGAACGGGAGCCACTGATCTTGACAGGCGAGGGAGAGAAAGGTGAGCCGTGTCTTCCCTTTAGTTGGGAAGCGAGCAGCAAGAACGGGAGCCACTGTCATCGGCGAGGGTAGCGTAGGCTACCTGTTGACACAGGCCGTGTGTCATCAAAGGATTGGAGTAGACTTATTTCGGTGGAAAAGAAGTCTTGAAAAGACTCCAAGAGAGTAAGACTTATTCCATCGGAGCAGGAGTCTTAAATGCTCAGTCAGATGACATGATAAACCAGTTCCGACGTCCAAGGGCTCAAGTAAGCTTATTCCGTTTGAAAAGAAGTCTTGAAAAGACTCCAAGAGAGTAAGACTTATTCCATCGGAGCAGGAGCGTTTAAAATGCTTGTGTCGGATGTCGAGTGCTGGGGTAGAACGGAAGCTTGTCCTCCAAGGACTCGAGTAGGCTGTGACTGCTTTGTGGGAGAAGTCTTGAAAAGGCTCCGAGGAGCAAGGCTTACACGTTAGTAGCACAAGAAGCCTTTAATACGCTCGGGTCGGGCGACTAGAGCTAGAATTCGCTGCTTTGTAGGCCAGTATCCTTTTCTGCTCAAGATGGCCTTCAATGAAAAACTGGTAGCCATGATTTTTGGCTACAAACTCATGGGCAGCCTAAGATTATTCCTTGTGATGCAGGGAAAGGCTTTCGAATGAACACGCCCAGCTTTGTGGTGAGTGACCGCAGCTGACGGGGCCAAACAGGAGGCAGGGCGGCCCCCGATGCGGTTTGTTTACCGAACTTTAATTTCTTGCACGGCATACGTGAAATGCTGTTGTAGAATTTTTACAACCCTGAACGGTGGATCACTTGGCTCGTGGGTCGATGAAGAACGCAGCTAGCTGCGCGAAAGAGTGTGAACTGCAGGACACACGAACATCGACGTTTCGAACGCACATTGCGACCCAGGATCTCTTCTGGGTCACACCTGTCTGAGGGTCGGTAACTTTATCCTGGCGGTGGAAGTTTTTCGGATGACCCCACGGCCTCTCGCTACTTCGGTAGTGATGCTGTGGCCATGTGCAAGGGGCCTGGCAAGGGGTCTCGCGCAAGGCTTGACTTTCTTGTTGGTAACCTCTTGTGACCATGGGTCCGGGGAATGGAAACTGTGTGTTCTTGGGCTTCCGCGACAGCGGTCGTCTTAAATGAGCAGCAAAGGCTGGTGGTTTACATCCGCCTGTTGAGGCAGTTTTTGTCTCGACAAAAGTTCCTAAGTGAATTGGGGAACTTGGTCCTTGGATTTCATTGGGCCAAACCCCTTTCGATG
>NC_137459.1:313356916-313366916 GCF_964235325.1 Thermobia domestica
TTTCCCTGCATCACAAGGAATAATCTTAGGCTGCCCATGAGTTTGTAGCCAAAAATCATGGCTACCAGTTTTTCATTGAAGGCCATCTTGAACAGAAAAGGATACTGGCCTACAAAGCAGCGAATTCTAGCTCTAGTCGCCCGACCCGAGCGTATTAAAGGCTTCTTGTGCTACTAACGTGTAAGCCTTGCTCCTCGGAGCCTTTTCAAGACTTCTCCCACAAAGCAGTCACAGCCTACTCGAGTCCTTGGAGGACAAGCTTCCGTTCTACCCCAGCACTCGACATCCGACACAAGCATTTTAAACGCTCCTGCTCCGATGGAATAAGTCTTACTCTCTTGGAGTCTTTTCAAGACTTCTTTTCAAACGGAATAAGCTTACTTGAGCCCTTGGACGTCGGAACTGGTTTATCATGTCATCTGACTGAGCATTTAAGACTCCTGCTCCGATGGAATAAGTCTTACTCTCTTGGAGTCTTTTCAAGACTTCTTTTCCACCGAAATAAGTCTACTCCAATCCTTTGATGACACACGGCCTGTGTCAACAGGTAGCCTACGCTACCCTCGCCGATGACAGTGGCTCCCGTTCTTGCTGCTCGCTTCCCAACTAAAGGGAAGACACGGCTCACCTTTCTCTCCCTCGCCTGTCAAGATCAGTGGCTCCCGTTCAACGGTGTCAATCTAACTGATACGACACACTAATAAGAAACTTTTGACATCAACCACCGCAGTGGTGATGAATTGATAATGATCCTTCCGCAGGTTCACATACGGAAACCTTGTTACGACTTTTACTTCCTCTAAATGATCAAGTTTGGCCATCTTTCCGACACGTCGGTACCACCGCAAGACGGAGGTGCCGGGTATCAGTCCGAAGGCCTCACTAAATCATTCAATCGGTAGTAGCGACGGGCGGTGTGTACAAAGGGCAGGGACGTAATCAACGCAAGCTTATGACTTGCGCTTACTGGGAATTCCTCGTTTATGGGACATAATTGCAAGCCCCAATCCCTAGCACGAAGGAGGTTCAGCGGGTTACCCGGACCTTTCGGTCAGGGAAGACACGTTGATTCCTTCAGTGTGGCGCGCGTGCGGCCCAGAACATCTAAGGGCATCACAGACCTGTTATTGCTCAATCTCGTGCTGCTAGAGGCAGCCTGTCCCTCTAAGAAGACATGAACGTTGGAAGGAAAGATTCCAACGCCTAGTTAGCAGGCTAGAGTCTCGTTCGTTATCGGAATTAACCAGACAAATCGCTCCACCAACTAAGAACGGCCATGCACCACCACCCACTGAATCAAGAAAGAGCTCTCAATCTGTCAATCCTTCCAGTGTCCGGGCCTGGTGAGGTTTCCCGTGTTGAGTCAAATTAAGCCGCAGGCCCCACTCCTGGTGGTGCCCTTCCGTCAATTCCTTTAAGTTTCAGCTTTGCAACCATACTTCCCCCGGAACCCAAAAGCTTTGGTTTCCCGGAAGCCGCCCGCCGAGTCATTGGAGGAACTTCGGCGGATTGCTGGCTGGCATCGTTTATGGTTAGAACTAGGGCGGTATCTGATCGCCTTCGAACCTCTAACTTTCGTTCTTGATTAATGAAAACATTCTTGGCAAATGCTTTCGCATCGGTTAGTCTTGCGACGATCCAAGAATTTCACCTCTAACGTCGCAATACTAATGCCCCCGTCTGTCCCTATTAATCATTACCTCGAGTTCCGAAAACCAACAAAATAGAACCGAGGTCCTATTCCATTATTCCATGCACCGAACATTCAGGCGACACGGCCTGCTTTGAGCACTCTAATTTGTTCAAAGTAAACGTGCCGGCCAATCAAGACACTCAATGAAGAGCACCGAGAAAGGAAAAACCGGCAGGACGTCCGGAACGATCAGTTAAACGCCGGGCGGCGAACCGATCGTCCGAGACCCAGATCCAACTACGAGCTTTTTAACCGCAACAACTTTAATATACGCTATCGGAGCTGGAATTACCGCGGCGGCTGGCACCAGACTTGCCCTCCGATAGATTCTCATTAAAGGATTTAAAGTGTATTCATTCCGATTACGGGGCCTCGGATGAGTCCCGTATCGTTATTTTTCGTCACTACCTCCCCGTGCCGGGAGTGGGTAATTTGCGCGCCTGCTGCCTTCCTTGGATGTGGTAGCCGTTTCTCAGGCTCCCTCTCCGGAATCGAACCCTGATTCCCCGTTACCCGTAACAACCATGGTAGGCGCAGAACCTACCATCGACAGTTGATAAGGCAGACATTTGAAAGATGCGTCGCCGGTACAGAGACCGTGCGATCAGCCCAAAGTTATTCAGAGTCACCAAGGTTTCGGACGGACGAACCGACCGATTGGTTTTAATCTAATAAAAGCATCCCTTCCATTGCTGGGCGGGATTCTAGTTGCATGTATTAGCTCTAGAATTACCACAGTTATCCAAGTAGGATAGGTACGATCTAAGGAACCATAACTGATTTAATGAGCCATTCGCGGTTTCACCTTGTTTTGGCTTGCACTGAGACATGCATGGCTTAATCTTTGAGACAAGCATATGACTACTGGCAGGATCAACCAGGGAATTGACCGACTAAAAAGCCGGAAAGTGTTGGACACAACCAACACAGCGTTCTAACAAAGGATAGGAAAGCTACACCCGACCAAGCATTTTAGACTTCTGTTCCGCTGGAATAAGCCTACTCTTGCGGTGACTAGCTCCCGTTAATACTGGCCGTGTGACAGCCGCCAAGAGCATATTAGACTCCCAATCCAATGGAACAAGCCTACTTGTATCCTTGGGTTACAACAGCTTCCTTCCACACTTTGCCGGTACATCCGACAGAGCAATTTTAAAGACTCCTCTTCCGCCAGAATAAGCCTACCTTTGTGGGGCCTGGCTCCCGTTAGAACTGGCCGTAAGGGTACCCACAAAAGCACATTTAGACTCCTCCTCCAGCGAAATAAGTCTACTCATGTCCTACGGATGACTGTGGCTTCCGTTTACATATAGCCGTTCACCCGACACAGCAAATTTTAAAGACTCCTTTTTCCACCGGAATAAGCCTACTTTTGTGGGGCCTGGCTCCCGTTAGAACTGGCCGTAAGGGTACCCACAAAAGCACATTTAGACTCCTGCTCCAGTGAAATATAAGTCTACTAGTGTCCTTGGATGACAGTGGCTTCCGTTCGACAAGTGATACACGCTCAAACTGGCGATGAGTCTATACCGTCCTTAACTTAAGGAAAATCGGTACTTAAATGCCACATGGAGAATAAAAAGTCACTTACAAAAAACAATGCTCCGCATAAGCCTTTGTAAGCTAGAAAGGACATGCTATCTGGCCTCATTCTCAAGAAGGACAAGTAAGCTCCCGTCAACTGGCCCAAACTCTAAAGCGAGGACAGCCCGTTCAAAGTCAATCGGCATCCCTCCTTAAGAGTACAAAACGGCTCACTTCTTAACCACACTGGCTCTTGCTCCTTCAAGTGAACTCTGGCTCCCTTCACTCTGGCATTATCTTTACACATAAATCGGACTCCTCCGATTTAACCGGTGAACCTAACCCGGGAACTAAGGAAACTGGGAATAAAGACTCAGAGGCCCAATTACCTTGTTCGCCAGCCAGCCTTGCGCCGGCTCAGGCTAGAGACTTTCTCCAACAATCCCTGTTGAGCCCGAAGGATCCTAAGACCACTCGTGTGTACAAAACTCAGAGGCCCAATTACCTTGTTCGCCAGCCAGCCTTGCGCCGGCCCAGGCTAGAGAATTGCATGGACACGAGAAACTCTCAGGACTCTTCTTTGTGGCTCCTCCCGGAATTAAGGAAACTCCGAAATGCAAAACTCAGAGGCCCAATTACCTTGTTCGCCAGCCAGCCTTGCGCCGGCCCAGGCTAGAGAATTGCACGGATTATTCCTGTTCACCCTAAACGCATCTGAGACACCTCGTGTGTATGAAACCCAGAGGCCCAATTACCTTGTTCGCCAGCCAGCCTTGCGCCGGCCCAGGCTAGGGAATCACATTGACACGAGAAAGATCTCGTCAGCGGTTTGTAGCGTGCAGAAACTGCTCCCGTTTGAACTGACAATCCCGACAGAGCAATATTAAAGACTTCTGGTCCATTGAAATAAAGCCTACTTTTGCGAGCCTTGCTCCCGTTAGGACTGGCCGTATGGCTGTGCACAAAAGCATATTAGACTCCTGCCTCAATGGAATTAGTCTACTCCTGTCCTTAAACGGATGACAGTTCTTCAAGCATAGCATGCTACCTTCCGCAACTTACAGGCGCGGAAATGCTGTGGAAACGAGGAGACAAGTCCTCACAAAGGTTTCATGGCCGGTCACCCGACACAGCAAATTTTAAAGACTCCTTCTCATCCGGAGTAAGCCTACTCTCGTGGGGCCTGGCTCCCGTTAGAACTGGCCGTAAGGTTGCCCACAAAAGCACGTTTAGACTTCTGCTCCAGTGAAATAAGTCTACTTGTGTCCTACGGATGACTGTGGCTTCCGTTCAAATATAGCCGTTCACCCGACACAGCAAATTTTAAAGACTTCTTCTCCACCGGAATAAGCCTACTCTTGTGGGGCCTGGCTCCCGTTAGAACTGGCCGTAAGGTTGCCCACAAAAGCACATTTAGACTCCTGCTCCAGTGAAATAAGTCTACTCGTGTCCTACGGATGACTGTGGCTTCCGTTCAAATATAGCCGTTCACCCGACACAGCAAATTTTAAAGACTCCTTCTCCACCGGAATAAGCCTACTCTTGTGGGGCCTGGCTCCCGTTAGAACTGGCCGTAAGGTTGCCCACAAAAGCACATTTAGACTCCTGCTCCAGTGAAATAAGTCTACTCGTGTCCTACGGATGACTGTGGCTTCCGTTCAAATATAGCCGTTCACCCGACACAGCAAATTTTAAAGACTCCTTCTCCACCGGAATAAGCCTACTCTTGTGGGGCCTGGCTCCCGTTAGAACTGGCCGTAAGGTTGCCCACAAAAGCACATTTAGACTCCTGCTCCAGTGAAATAAGTCTACTCGTGTCCTACGGATGACTGTGGCTTCCGTTCAAATATAGCCGTTCACCCGACACAGCAAATTTTAAAGACTCCTTCTCCACCGGAATAAGCCTACTCTTGTGGGGCCTGGCTCCCGTTAGAACTGGCCGTAAGGTTGCCCACAAAAGCACATTTAGACTCCTGCTCCAGTGAAATAAGTCTACTCGTGTCCTACGGATGACTGTGGCTTCCGTTCAAATATAGCCGTTCACCCGACACAGCAAATTTTAAAGACTCTTTCTCCACCGGAATAAGCCTACTCTTGTGGGGCCTGGCTCCCGTTAGAACTGGCCATAAGGTTGCCCACAAAAGCACATTTAGACTCCTGCTCCAGTGAAATAAGTCTACTCGTGTCCTACGGATGACTGTGGCTTCCGTTCACCCGACAGAGCAAATATTAAAAGACTTCTCATCCACCAGAATAAGCCTACTCTCGTGGGGCCTCGCACACGTTAGAACTGGCCGTATGGCTACCCACAAAAGCACATTTAGGCTCCTGCTCCAGTGATATAAGTCTTACTCGTGTCCTCTGGGTGTGACAGTAGCTTCCGTTCAAGTATTCTTCGCATTCAGCAACCGCACAAAGCGGCATCGGCCAGAAGTCAATTGCCCGAAGGCGTGATCGACAGGCTAGGCCTCGGGTTAAGAAGGATTGTCTCCTTCCCGTAAACGACAGGTACTTCCGTATGAGAGCCTACCTCACACATTCCCCATCGCCACGTGCCCTCTTAGAAACAGCCGTCCGACCAAGGTTTCTGACATTCTTTGTCAAAATACGAGGAAGTCTTTGGACAACATTAGGCGTGCTGGCAAACCCGCACTGCATGCCCTTTCATAGGTCCGCCCATGGACGCACATTTCTATGAAGCATTCCTCCCAGGCAGCAACAGGGTTTGCAACCTCCTCTACACCTTGACCGGCTAGGACGCCCGTGAATAGCATCCCAGGGTTCTTGCCTGCGGCTGATAAAATTCCTTTTGAGCCTACACTACCATCCGCCGATATTAGTCCGCCTTCAAAATTAACCAACATCAACAGCGATAGTGCGTTTAGACTCCCATAAAGAAACCAACCAGCCTGTGGCTTCCCTTCCCAATTTAGCCATTTCCGCCTCCTGCGAAGACTAGCTTTCTGTCTGTGGCCAGAAGTCAAGATTTCTCGACAGACTAGGCCGCGGAGAGAAAAAAGTAAGCCTCATTTAGAAAGCAATACCATTAGCGGTCTCTCCAACCTCCGTGAACAATTTAAAGGGAATGTTTATATAGGAGGCTTGTTCACTACCCTACCTCCTATAGTGTAGAGATTCCTCTCGATACTACACCTGTCTTGAAATTGCCGGCGTTGCGCAGCCTCGTTTTGACCATGACGGCGAATGCAGCCACGGTTGCCGTATACATCCCACGCAAGGGTGGGAAAACGTGATTTGACATCCAGTATATATATAAACCGTTACAGAATACGACACTCAAAACTTAACAACTTTTACACTCTCCTAACTTCTGGGAACAAATTGAAAGTATAAGCCAGCCTAACCTAACCTAAGTATATAGCAGGATTGCCCACTACCATACCTCCTATAGTGATGAGATTCCTCTCGATCGGACACCAGTCACGAAAATCACGGAATCTCAAAAATGACGGCAAACGAAGCCACAGTTGCCGCCATACTCAAAGGTTATGCTGGGTAAAAAGTTCTCTACGAAAAGGGCTGCTTTTCGCGCTCGGGTTACAAAATTAATGTAAAGAACAATCCAAAAACATGAATTAGGTCAAACTCATGTTAATTACAACCTCATAGAACAATTTCAAGCCAGGACTTAACAAAGTGTAAACGGGGCTGCTTCTGTACCCTAATCCCTATAATGTAGCGATTCCTCTCGATTGCACACCAGTCACGAAAAATCACAGAATGTCAAAAATGACGGCAAACGAAGCCACGGTTGCCGTCATATTCTAACGTTATGCTGGGTGAAAAGTCGCCAACAACAATGTTCACAGTTCCCGTCAGATTGCCCACTGTTCCCGAAATGTGGTTCATACATGCTGTCAACATGTTCAGGAAACCCCTCAGAGCGTTCAAAGTTGCACACACAATGCTTAATAGTTCCACTCAAATAGCTCACAGTTGCCGTCAGAATCCTCACAGTAGACGTCAAATTGCTCACACTTGCCGTCAGAGTGCTCATAGTTGCCGACTTTTCATTCATAGTCCCCGACATAAAAGTTTATAGTTCCCGACTAATGGCTCACAGTTGCCGTCAGAATCGTCACAAAAGGCGTCACAATGCTCACACTTGCCGTCAAAGCGCTCATAGTTGCCGACTATGTGTTCATAATTGCGGACATAGGCCTCACAGTTGCCGTCAAAACGCTCATAGTTGCCGAATTTTCGTTGATAATTCCGGACAATGGGCTCATAGTTAATCACATACTGGTTGGTGCTCATCTTCAAAATAAACACAGTTGCCTTCAGACTGTTCACACGTAATTTCAAAATGCTCACACTCGCTTACACGATGCTCATAGTTGCCGACTTTTAATTCATAATGCTGATAATGTAAGTTAAAGGGTTCATGGTTGCTCAAATTTTAAAAAAAGAGTGCTCATAGTTGCCGACCAAGGCCTCACAGTTGCCGTCAAAACGCTCATAGTTGCCGATTTTTCGTTCATAATTGCCGACGAAGGCCTCACAGTTGCCGTCAAAACGTTCATAGTTGCCGACTTTTCCTTCATAATTTCGTACAAAGGGCTCATAGTTGCCTACTTAATGGTTCCAGCTCATCTTCAAAATACTCATAGTTGCCTTCAGAATGTTCACACGTAGTTTCAAAATGCTCACATTCGCTTCCACGATGCTCATAGTTGCCGACTTTTCATTCATAATATCTAACATACTGCTGATAGTGTAAGTTAAATGGATCATGGTTGCTATCAAAAGGCTCACAGTTCCCGTCACATTATTTGCACAAGCCGTCAGAATGCTCACATTAAGAAAAAAAGTGCTCATAGTTGCCGACCATTCGTTCATAATTGCCGACCAAGGCCTCACAGTTGCCATCAAAACGCTCATAGTTGGCGACTTTTCGTTCATAATTGCCGACCAAGGCCTCACAGTTGCCGTCAAAACGCTCATAGTTGCCGACCATTCGTTCATAATTGCCGACCAAGGCCTCACAGTTGCCGTCAAAACGCTCATAGTTGCCGACTACTCGTTCATAATTGCCGACGAAAGCCTCACAGTTGCCGTCAAAACGTTCATAGTTGCCGACTATTCGTTCATAATTGCCGACCAAAGCCTCACAGTTGCCGTCAAAACGCTCATAGTTGCCGACTTTTCGTTCATAATTGCCGACGAAAGCCTCACAGTTGCCGTCAAAACGTTCATAGTTGCCGACTATTCGTTCATAATTGCCGACCAAGGCCTCACAGTTGCCGTCAAAACGTTCATAGTTGCCGACTTTTCCTTCATAATTGCGTACAAAGGGCTCATAGTTGCCTACTTAATGGTTCCAGCTCATCTTCAAAATACTCATAGTTGCCTTCAGAATGTTCACACGTAGTTTCAAAATGCTCACATTCGCTTCCACGATGCTCATAGTTGCCGACTTTTCATTCATAATATCTAACATACTGCTGATAGTGTAAGTTAAATGGATCATGGTTGCTATCAAAAGGCTCACAGTTCCCGTCACATGATTTGCACAAGCCGTCAGAATGCTCACATTAAGAAAAAAAGTGCTCATAGTTGCCGACCATTCGTTCATAATTGCCGACCAAGGCCTCACAGTTGCCGTCAAAACGCTCATAGTTGCCGACTTTTCGTTCATAATTGCGTACAAAGGGCTCATAGTTGCCTACATAATGTTTCGTGCTTATCTTCAAAATACTCACAGTTGCCTTCAGAATGTTCACACGTACTTTCAAAAAGTTCACACTCGCTCCCACGATGGTCATAGTTGCCGACTTTTTATTCATAATGCTGATAGTGTAAGTTACATGGTTGATGGTTGCTGTCAAAAGTCTCATAGTTGCGGTCAGATTCTTGACACAAGCCGTCAGAATGCTCACATTCAAAAAAAAAAAAAGGGCTCATAGTTGCCGACTATTTGCTCATAATTGCCGACCAACTCCTCACTGTTGCCGTCAAAACGCTCATAGTTGCCGACTTTTCGTTCATAATTGCGTACAAAGGGCTCATAGTTGCCTACTTAATGGTCCCAGCTCATCTTCAAAATACTCATAGTTGCCTTCAGAATGTTCACACGTAGTTTCAAAATGCTCACATTCGCTTCCACGATGCTCATAGTTGCCGACTTTTCATTCATAATATCTAACATACTGCTGATAGTGTAAGTTAATGGATCATGGTTGCCATCAAAAGGCTCACAGTTCCCGTCACATTATTTGCACAAGCCGTCAGAATGCTCACATTAAGAAAAAAAGTGCTCATAGTTGCCGACCATTCGTTCATAATTGCCGACCAAGGCCTCACAGTTGCCATCAAAACGCTCATAGTTGGCGACTTTTCGTTCATAATTGCCGACCAAGGCCTCACAGTTGCCGTCAAAACGCTCATAGTTGCCGACCATTCGTTCATAATTGCCGACTTTTACTTTAATTTTTCGCACTCGCTCATAATTGCCGACTTTTACTTTAATTTTTCGCACTCGCTCATAATTGCCGACTTTTACTTTACTTTTTTCGCACTCGCTCACACTTGCCCATCTTTACTTGACTTTTTTCCCCGTATATAAAAGGGTTAGTAAGGGGGACTCTTTTTTCAAATTTAATTTTGCAGTTACCTTTTTTACCCCATAATTTCTCATAAAGCTTTTTTATATCCTCATCCTGTGGTTTTTCATTAGTCTGGCCAAATAGATCCTCAAGATTGTTATCAAAAACTTTATTCGCCAAACTTCCAGGATTAAGTTTATAAAGTTTTTGTGTAACT
>NC_137459.1:313371916-313391916 GCF_964235325.1 Thermobia domestica
CCGCAAGACGGAGGTGCCGGGTATCAGTCCGAAGGCCTCACTAAATCATTCAATCGGTAGTAGCGACGGGCGGTGTGTACAAAGGGCAGGGACGTAATCAACGCAAGCTTATGACTTGCGCTTACTGGGAATTCCTCGTTTATGGGACATAATTGCAAGCCCCAATCCCTAGCACGAAGGAGGTTCAGCGGGTTACCCGGACCTTTCGGTCAGGGAAGACACGTTGATTCCTTCAGTGTGGCGCGCGTGCGGCCCAGAACATCTAAGGGCATCACAGACCTGTTATTGCTCAATCTCGTGCTGCTAGAGGCAGCCTGTCCCTCTAAGAAGACATGAACGTTGGAAGGAAAGATTCCAACGCCTAGTTAGCAGGCTAGAGTCTCGTTCGTTATCGGAATTAACCAGACAAATCGCTCCACCAACTAAGAACGGCCATGCACCACCACCCACTGAATCAAGAAAGAGCTCTCAATCTGTCAATCCTTCCAGTGTCCGGGCCTGGTGAGGTTTCCCGTGTTGAGTCAAATTAAGCCGCAGGCCCCACTCCTGGTGGTGCCCTTCCGTCAATTCCTTTAAGTTTCAGCTTTGCAACCATACTTCCCCCGGAACCCAAAAGCTTTGGTTTCCCGGAAGCCGCCCGCCGAGTCATTGGAGGAACTTCGGCGGATTGCTGGCTGGCATCGTTTATGGTTAGAACTAGGGCGGTATCTGATCGCCTTCGAACCTCTAACTTTCGTTCTTGATTAATGAAAACATTCTTGGCAAATGCTTTCGCATCGGTTAGTCTTGCGACGATCCAAGAATTTCACCTCTAACGTCGCAATACTAATGCCCCCGTCTGTCCCTATTAATCATTACCTCGAGTTCCGAAAACCAACAAAATAGAACCGAGGTCCTATTCCATTATTCCATGCACCGAACATTCAGGCGACACGGCCTGCTTTGAGCACTCTAATTTGTTCAAAGTAAACGTGCCGGCCAATCAAGACACTCAATGAAGAGCACCGAGAAAGGAAAAACCGGCAGGACGTCCGGAACGATCAGTTAAACGCCGGGCGGCGAACCGATCGTCCGAGACCCAGATCCAACTACGAGCTTTTTAACCGCAACAACTTTAATATACGCTATCGGAGCTGGAATTACCGCGGCGGCTGGCACCAGACTTGCCCTCCGATAGATTCTCATTAAAGGATTTAAAGTGTATTCATTCCGATTACGGGGCCTCGGATGAGTCCCGTATCGTTATTTTTCGTCACTACCTCCCCGTGCCGGGAGTGGGTAATTTGCGCGCCTGCTGCCTTCCTTGGATGTGGTAGCCGTTTCTCAGGCTCCCTCTCCGGAATCGAACCCTGATTCCCCGTTACCCGTAACAACCATGGTAGGCGCAGAACCTACCATCGACAGTTGATAAGGCAGACATTTGAAAGATGCGTCGCCGGTACAGAGACCGTGCGATCAGCCCAAAGTTATTCAGAGTCACCAAGGTTTCGGACGGACGAACCGACCGATTGGTTTTAATCTAATAAAAGCATCCCTTCCATTGCTGGGCGGGATTCTAGTTGCATGTATTAGCTCTAGAATTACCACAGTTATCCAAGTAGGATAGGTACGATCTAAGGAACCATAACTGATTTAATGAGCCATTCGCGGTTTCACCTTGTTTTGGCTTGCACTGAGACATGCATGGCTTAATCTTTGAGACAAGCATATGACTACTGGCAGGATCAACCAGGGAATTGACCGACTAAAAAGCCGGAAAGTGTTGGACACAACCAACACAGCGTTCTAACAAAGGATAGGAAAGCTACACCCGACCAAGCATTTTAGACTTCTGTTCCGCTGGAATAAGCCTACTCTTGCGGTGACTAGCTCCCGTTAATACTGGCCGTGTGACAGCCGCCAAGAGCATATTAGACTCCCAATCCAATGGAACAAGCCTACTTGTATCCTTGGGTTACAACAGCTTCCTTCCACACGTTGCCGGTACATCCGACAGAGCAATTTTAAAGACTCCTCTTCCGCCAGAATAAGCCTACCTTTGTGGGGCCTGGCTCCCGTTAGAACTGGCCGTAAGGGTACCCACAAAAGCACATTTAGACTCCTCCTCCAGCGAAATAAGTCTACTCATGTCCTACGGATGACTGTGGCTTCCGTTTACATATAGCCGTTCACCCGACACAGCAAATTTTAAAGACTCCTTTTTCCACCGGAATAAGCCTACTTTTGTGGGGCCTGGCTCCCGTTAGAACTGGCCGTAAGGGTACCCACAAAAGCACATTTAGACTCCTGCTCCAGTGAAATATAAGTCTACTAGTGTCCTTGGATGACAGTGGCTTCCGTTCGACAAGTGATACACGCTCAAACTGGCGATGAGTCTATACCGTCCTTAACTTAAGGAAAATCGGTACTTAAATGCCACATGGAGAATAAAAAGTCACTTACAAAAAACAATGCTCCGCATAAGCCTTTGTAAGCTAGAAAGGACATGCTATCTGGCCTCATTCTCAAGAAGGACAAGTAAGCTCCCGTCAACTGGCCCAAACTCTAAAGCGAGGACAGCCCGTTCAAAGTCAATCGGCATCCCTCCTTAAGAGTACAAAACGGCTCACTTCTTAACCACACTGGCTCTTGCTCCTTCAAGTGAAATCTGGCTCCCTTCACTCTGGCATTATCTTTACACATAAATCGGACTCCTCCGATTTAACAGGTGAACCTAACCCGGGAACTAAGGAAACTGGGAATAAAGACTCAGAGGCCCAATTACCTTGTTCGCCAGCCAGCCTTGCGCCGGCCCAGGCTAGAGACTTTCTCCAACAATCCCTGTTGAGCCCGAAGGATCCTAAGACCACTCGTGTGTACAAAACTCAGAGGCCCAATTACCTTGTTCGCCAGCCAGCCTTGCGCCGGCCCAGGCTAGAGAATTGCATGGACACGAGAAACTCTCAGGACTCTTCTTTGTGGCTCCTCCCGGAATTAAGGAAACTCCGAAATGCAAAACTCAGAGGCCCAATTACCTTGTTCGCCAGCCAGCCTTGCGCCGGCCCAGGCTAGAGAATTGCACGGATTATTCCTGTTCACCCTAAACGCATCTGAGACACCTCGTGTGTATGAAACCCAGAGGCCCAATTACCTTGTTCGCCAGCCAGCCTTGCGCCGGCCCAGGCTAGGGAATCACATTGACACGAGAAAGATCTCGTCAGCGGTTTGTAGCGTGCAGAAACTGCTCCCGTTTGAACTGACAATCCCGACAGAGCAATATTAAAGACTTCTGGTCCATTGAAATAAAGCCTACTTTTGCGAGCCTTGCTCCCGTTAGGACTGGCCGTATGGCTGTGCACAAAAGCATATTAGACTCCTGCCTCAATGGAATTAGTCTACTCCTGTCCTTAAACGGATGACAGTTCTTCAAGCATAGCATGCTACCTTCCGCAACTTACAGGCGCGGAAATGCTGTGGAAACGAGGAGACAAGTCCTCACAAAGGTTTCATGGCCGGTCACCCGACACAGCAAATTTTAAAGACTCCTTCTCCACCGGAATAAGCCTACTCTTGTGGGGCCTGGCTCCCGTTAGAACTGGCCGTAAGGTTGCCCACAAAAGCACATTTAGACTCCTGCTCCAGTGAAATAAGTCTACTCGTGTCCTACGGATGACTATGGCTTCCGTTCAAATATAGCCGTTCACCCGACACAGCAAATTTTAAAGACTCCTTCTCCACCGGAATAAGCCTACTCTTGTGGGGCCTGGCTCCCGTTAGAACTGGCCGTAAGGTTGCCCACAAAAGCACATTTAGACTCCTGCTCCAGTGAAATAAGTCTACTCGTGTCCTACGGATGACTGTGGCTTCCGTTCAAATATAGCCGTTCACCCGACACAGCAAATTTTAAAGACTCCTTCTCCACCGGAATAAGCCTACTCTTGTGGGGCCTGGCTCCCGTTAGAACTGGCCGTAAGGTTGCCCACAAAAGCACATTTAGACTCCTGCTCCAGTGAAATAAGTCTACTCGTGTCCTACGGATGACTATGGCTTCCGTTCAAATATAGCCGTTCACCCGACACAGCAAATTTTAAAGACTCCTTCTCCACCGGAATAAGCCTACTCTTGTGGGGCCTGGCTCCCGTTAGAACTGGCCGTAAGGTTGCCCACAAAAGCACATTTAGACTCCTGCTCCAGTGAAATAAGTCTACTCGTGTCCTACGGATGACTGTGGCTTCCGTTCAAATATAGCCGTTCACCCGACACAGCAAATTTTAAAGACTCCTTCTCCACCGGAATAAGCCTACTCTTGTGGGGCCTGGCTCCCGTTAGAACTGGCCGTAAGGTTGCCCACAAAAGCACATTTAGACTCCTGCTCCAGTGAAATAAGTCTACTCGTGTCCTACGGATGACTGTGGCTTCCGTTCAAATATAGCCGTTCACCCGACACAGCAAATTTTAAAGACTCCTTCTCCACCGGAATAAGCCTACTCTTGTGGGGCCTGGCTCCCGTTAGAACTGGCCGTAAGGTTGCCCACAAAAGCACATTTAGACTCCTGCTCCAGTGAAATAAGTCTACTCGTGTCCTACGGATGACTGTGGCTTCCGTTCACCCGACAGAGCAAATATTAAAAGACTTCTCATCCACCAGAATAAGCCTACTCTCGTGGGGCCTCGCACACGTTAGAACTGGCCGTATGGCTACCCACAAAAGCACATTTAGGCTCCTGCTCCAGTGATATAAGTCTTACTCGTGTCCTCTGGGTGTGACAGTAGCTTCCGTTCAAGTATTCTTCGCATTCAGCAACCGCACAAAGCGGCATCGGCCAGAAGTCAATTGCCCGAAGGCGTGATCGACAGGCTAGGCCTCGGGTTAAGAAGGATTGTCTCCTTCCCGTAAACGACAGGTACTTCCGTATGAGAGCCTACCTCACACATTCCCCATCGCCACGTGCCCTCTTAGAAACAGCCGTCCGACCAAGGTTTCTGACATTCTTTGTCAAAATACGAGGAAGTCTTTGGACAACATTAGGCGTGCTGGCAAACCCGCACTGCATGCCCTTTCATAGGTCCGCCCATGGACGCACATTTCTATGAAGCATTCCTCCCAGGCAGCAACAGGGTTTGCAACCTCCTCTACACCTTGACCGGCTAGGACGCCCGTGAATAGCATCCCAGGGTTCTTGCCTGCGGCTGATAAAATTCCTTTTGAGCCTACACTACCATCCGCCGATATTAGTCCGCCTTCAAAATTAACCAACATCAACAGCGATAGTGCGTTTAGACTCCCATAAAGAAACCAACCAGCCTGTGGCTTCCCTTCCCAATTTAGCCATTTCCGCCTCCTGCGAAGACTAGCTTTCTGTCTGTGGCCAGAAGTCAAGATTTCTCGACAGACTAGGCCGCGGAGAGAAAAAAGTAAGCCTCATTTAGAAAGCAATACCATTAGCGGTCTCTCCAACCTCCGTGAACAATTTAAAGGGAATGTTTATATAGAAGGCTTGTTCACTACCCTACCTCCTATAGTGTAGAGATTCCTCTCGATACTACACCTGTCTTGAAATTGCCGGCGTTGCGCAGCCTCGTTTTGACCATGACGGCGAATGCAGCCACGGTTGCCGTATACATCCCACGCAAGGGTGGGAAAACGTGATTTGACATCCAGTATATATATAAACCGTTACAGAATACGACACTCAAAACTTAACAACTTTTACACTCTCCTAACTTCTGGGAACAAATTGAAAGTATAAGCCAGCCTAACCTAACCTAAGTATATAGCAGGATTGCCCACTACCATACCTCCTATAGTGATGAGATTCCTCTCGATCGGACACCAGTCACGAAAATCACGGAATCTCAAAAATGACGGCAAACGAAGCCACAGTTGCCGCCATACTCAAAGGTTATGCTGGGTAAAAAGTTCTCTACGAAAAGGGCTGCTTTTCGCGCTCGGGTTACAAAATTAATGTAAAGAACAATCCAAAAACATGAATTAGGTCAAACTCATGTTAATTACAACCTCATAGAACAATTTCAAGCCAGGACTTAACAAAGTGTAAACGGGGCTGCTTCTGTACCCTAATCCCTATAATGTAGCGATTCCTCTCGATTGCACACCAGTCACGAAAAATCACAGAATGTCAAAAATGACGGCAAACGAAGCCACGGTTGCCGTCATATTCTAACGTTATGCTGGGTGAAAAGTCGCCAACAACAATGTTCACAGTTCCCGTCAGATTGCCCACTGTTCCCGAAATGTGGTTCATACATGCTGTCAACATGTTCAGGAAACCCCTCAGAGCGTTCAAAGTTGCACACACAATGCTTAATAGTTCCACTCAAATAGCTCACAGTTGCCGTCAGAATCCTCACAGTAGACGTCAAATTGCTCACACTTGCCGTCAGAGTGCTCATAGTTGCCGACTTTTCATTCATAGTCCCCGACATAAAAGTTTATAGTTCCCGACTAATGGCTCACAGTTGCCGTCAGAATCGTCACAAAAGGCGTCACAATGCTCACACTTGCCGTCAAAGCGCTCATAGTTGCCGACTATGTGTTCATAATTGCGGACATAGGCCTCACAGTTGCCGTCAAAACGCTCATAGTTGCCGAATTTTCGTTGATAATTCCGGACAATGGGCTCATAGTTAATCACATACTGGTTCGTGCTCATCTTCAAAATAAACACAGTTGCCTTCAGACTGTTCACACGTAATTTCAAAATGCTCACACTCGCTTACACGATGCTCATAGTTGCCGACTTTTAATTCATAATGCTGATAATGTAAGTTAAAGGGTTCATGGTTGCTCTCAAAAGTTTCACAGTTGCGGTCAGATTTTTCACAAAAGCCGTCATAATGCTCACATTAAAAAAAAAGTGCTCATAGTTGCCGACCAAGGCCTCACAGTTGCCGTCAAAACGCTCATAGTTGCCGACTTTTCGTTCATAATTGCCGACCAAGGCCTCACAATTGCCGTCGAAACGTTCATAGTTGCCGACTATTCGTTCATAATTGCCGACCAATGCCTCACAGTTGCCGTCAAAACGCTCATAGTTGCCGACTTTTCGTTCATAATTGCGTACAAAGGGCTCATAGTTGCCTACTTAATGGTTCCAGCTCATCTTCAAAATACTCATAATTGCCTTCAGAATGTTCACACGTAGTTTCAAAATGCTCACATTCGCTTCCACGATGCTCATAGTTGCCGACTTTTCATTCATAATATCTAACATACTCCTGATAGTGTAAGTTAAATGGTTCATGGTTGCTATCAAAAGGCTCACAGTTGCCGTCACATTATTTGCACAAGCCGTCAGAATGCTCACATTAAGAAAAAAAGTGCTCATAGTTGGCGACCATTCGTTCATAATTGCCGACCAAGGCCTCACAGTTGCCGACTATTCGTTCATAATTGCCGACTAAGGCCTCACAGTTGCCGTCAAAACGCTCATAGTTGCCGACTACTCGCTCATAATTGCCGACCAATGCCTCACAGTTGCCGTCAAAACGCTCATAGTTGCCGACTTTTCATTCATAGTCCCCGACATAAAAGTTTATAGTTCCCGACTAATGGCTCACAGTTGCCGTCAGAATCGTCACAAAAGGCGTCACAATGCTCACACTTGCCGTCAAAGCGCTCATAGTTGCCGACTATTTGTTCATAATTGCGGACATAGGCCTCACAGTTGCCGTCAAAACGCTCATAGTTGCCGACTTTTCGTTGATAATTGCGGACAATGGGCTCATAGTTAATCACATACTCGTTCGTGCTCATCTTCAAAATAATCACAGTTGCCTTCAGAATGTTCACACGTACTTTCAAAATGCTCACACTCGCTTACACGATGCTCATAGTTGCCGACTTTTAATTCATAATACTGATAATGTAAGTTAAATGGTTCATGGTTGCTGTCAAAAGTCTCACAGTTGCGGTCAGATTTTTCACACAAGCCGTCATAATGCTCAAATTTTAAAAAAAGAGTGCTCATAGTTGCCGACCAAGGCCTCACAGTTGCCGTCAAAACGCTCATAGTTGCCGATTTTTCGTTCATAATTGCCGACGAAGGCCTCACAGTTGCCGTCAAAACGTTCATAGTTGCCGACTTTTCCTTCATAATTTCGTACAAAGGGCTCATAGTTGCCTAATTAATGGTTCCAGCTCATCTTCAAAATACTCATAGTTGCCTTCAGAATGTTCACACGTAGTTTCAAAATGCTCACATTCGCTTCCACGATGCTCATAGTTGCCGACTTTTCATTCATAATATCTAACATACTGCTGATAGTGTAAGTTAAATGGATCATGGTTGCTATCAAAAGGCTCACAGTTCCCGTCACATTATTTGCACAAGCCGTCAGAATGCTCACATTAAGAAAAAAAGTGCTCATAGTTGCCGACCATTCGTTCATAATTGCCGACCAAGGCCTCACAGTTGCCATCAAAACGCTCATAGTTGGCGACTTTTCGTTCATAATTGCCGACCAAGGCCTCACAGTTGCCGTCAAAACGCTCATAGTTGCCGACCATTCGTTCATAATTGCCGACCAAGGCCTCACAGTTGCCGTCAAAACGCTCATAGTTGCCGACTATTCGTTCATAATTGCCGACCAAAGCCTCACAGTTGCCGTCAAAACGCTCATAGTTGCCGACTTTTCGTTCATAATTGCCGACGAAAGCCTCACAGTTGCCGTCAAAACGTTCATAGTTGCCGACTATTCGTTCATAATTGCCGACCAAGGCCTCACAGTTGCCGTCAAAACGTTCATAGTTGCCGACTTTTCCTTCATAATTGCGTACAAAGGGCTCACAGTTGCCTACTTAATGGTTCCAGCTCATCTTCAAAATACTCATAGTTGCCTTCAGAATGTTCACACGTAGTTTCAAAATGCTCACATTCGCTTCCACGATGCTCATAGTTGCCGACTTTTCATTCATAATATCTAACATACTGCTGATAGTGTAAGTTAAATGGATCATGGTTGCTATCAAAAGGCTCACAGTTCCCGTCACATTATTTGCACAAGCCGTCAGAATGCTCACATTAAGAAAAAAAGTGCTCATAGTTGCCGACCATTCGTTCATAATTGCCGACCAAGGCCTCACAGTTGCCGTCAAAACGCTCATAGTTGCCGACTTTTTGTTCATAATTGCGTACAAAGGGCTCATAGTTGCCTACATAATGGTTCGTGCTCATCTTCAAAATACTCACAGTTGCCTTCAGAATGTTCAAACGTAATTTCAAAATGCGCACACTCGCTTCCATGATGCTCATAGTTGCTGACTTTTCATTCATAATATCTAACATATTGCTGATAGTGTAAGTTAAATGGTTGATGGTTGCTGTCAAAAGTCTCATAGTTGCGGTCAGATTCTTGACACAAGCCGTCAGAATGCTCACATTCAAAAAAAAAAAAGTGCTCATAGTTGCCGACTATTTGCTCATAATTGCCGACCAACTCCTCACAGTTGCCGTCAAAACGCTCATAGTTGCCGACTTTTCGTTCATAATTGCGTACAAAGGGCTCATAGTTGCCTACATAATGTTTCGTGCTTATCTTCAAAATACTCACAGTTGCCTTCAGAATGTTCACACGTACTTTCAAAAAGCTCACACTCGCTCCCACGATGGTCATAGTTGCCGACTTTTTATTCATAATGCTGATAGTGTAAGTTACATGGTTGATGGTTGCTGTCAAAAGTCTCATAGTTGCGGTCAGATTCTTGACACAAGCCGTCAGAATGCTCACATTCAAAAAAAAAAAAAAAAAAGGGCTCATAGTTGCCGACTATTTGCTCATAATTGCCGACCAACTTCTCACTGTTGCCGTCAAAACGCTCATAGTTGCCGACTTTTCGTTCATAATTGCGTACAAAGGGCTCATAGTTGCCTACTTAATGGTCCCAGCTCATCTTCAAAATACTCATAGTTGCCTTCAGAATGTTCACACGTAGTTTCAAAATGCTCACATTCGCTTCCACGATGCTCATAGTTGCCGACTTTTCATTCATAATATCTAACATACTGCTGATAGTGTAAGTTAAATGGATCATGGTTGCTATCAAAAGGCTCACAGTTCCCGTCACATTATTTGCATAAGCCGTCAGAATGCTCACATTAAGAAAAAAAGTGCTCATAGTTGCCGACCATTCGTTCATAATTGCCGACCAAGGCCTCACAGTTGCCATCAAAACGCTCATAGTTGGCGACTTTTCGTTCATAATTGCCGACCAAGGCCTCACAGTTGCCGTCAAAACGCTCATAGTTGCCGACCATTCGTTCATAATTGCCGACCAAGGCCTCACAGTTGCCGTCAAAACGCTCATAGTTGCCGACTATTCGTTCATAATTGCCGACCAAAGCCTCACAGTTGCCGTCAAAACGCTCATAGTTGCCGACTTTTCGTTCATAATTGCCGACCAAGGCCTCACAGTTGCCGTCAAAACGTTCATAGTTGCCGACTTTTCCTTCATAATTGCGTACAAAGGGCTCATAGTTGCCTACTTAATGGTTCCAGCTCATTTTCAAAATACTCATAGTTGCCTTCAGAATGTTCACACGTAGTTTCAAAATGCTCACATTCGCTTCCACGATGCTCATAGTTGCCGACTTTTCATTCATAATATCTAACATACTGCTGATTGTGTAACTTAAGTGGTTCATGGTTGGTGTCAGAAGCCTCACAATTTCTGTCACAATGCTCACGCAAAACGTAAGAATTCTCACATTAAAAAAAAAGTGCTCATAGTTGCCGACTATTCGTTCATAATTGCCGACCAAGGCCTCACAGTTGCCGTCAAAACGCTCATAGTTGCCGACTTTTCGTTCATAATTGCGGACAAAGGGCTCATAGTTGCCCACATACTGATTCGTGCTCATCCTAAAAATACTCACAGTTGCCTTCAGAATGTTCACACGTAGTTTCAAAATGCTCACACTCTCTTACACAATGCTCTTAGTTGCCGACTTTTCATTCATAATGCTGATAGTGTAAGTTAAATGGTTCACAGTTGCTGTGAAAAGTCTCATAGTTGCGGTCAGATTCTTGACACAAGCCGTCAGAATGCTCACATTCAAAAAAAAAAAGTGCTCATAGTTGCCGACTATTTGCTCATAATTGCCGACCAACTCCTCACAGTTGCCGTCAAAACGCTCATAGTTGCCGACTTTTCGTTCATAATTGCGTACAAAGGGCTCATAGTTGCCTACATAATGTTTCGTGCTTATCTTCAAAATACTCACAGTTGCCTTCAGAATGTTCACACGTACTTTCAAAAAGCTCACACTCGCTCCCACGATGGTCATAGTTGCCGACTTTTTATTCATAATGCTGATAGTGTAAGTTACATGGTTGATGGTTGCTGTCAAAAGTCTCATAGTTGCGGTCAGATTCTTGACACAAGCCGTCAGAATGCTCACATTCAAAAAAAAAAAAAGTGCTCATAGTTGCCGACTATTTGCTCATAATTGCCGACCAACTCCTCACAGTTGCCGTCAAAACGCTCATAGTTGCCGACATTTCGTTCATAATTGCGGACAAAGGGCTCATAGTTGCCCACATACTGATTCGTGCTCATCCTAAAAATACTCACAGTTGCCTTCAGAATGTTCACACGTAGTTTCAAAATGCTCACACTCTCTTACACAATGCTCTTAGTTGCCGACTTTTCATTCATAATGCTGATAGTGTAAGTTAAATGGTTCACAGTTGCTGTGAAAAGTCTCACAGTTGCGGCCAGATTCTTCAGACAAGCCGTGATAATCCTCACATTAGAAAAAAAAAATGTGCTCATAGTTGCCGACCATTCGTTCATAATTGCCGACCAAGGCCTCACAGTTGCTGTCAAAACGCTCATAGTTGCCGACTACATGTTTATAATTGCCGACCAACGCCTCACAGTTGCCGTCAAAACGCTCATAGTTGCCGACTTTTTGTTCATAATTGCGGACAAAGGGCTCATAGTTTCCTACATAATGTTTCATGCTCATCCTCAGAATACACACAGCTGCCTTCAGAATGTTCACGCGTACTTTAAAAATGCTCACACTCGCTTCCACGATGCTCATAGTTGCCGACTTTTCATTCATAATATCTAACATACTGCTGATAGTGTAACTTAAATGGTTCACGGTTGGTGTCAAAAGCCTCACAGTTTCTGTCACAATGCTCACGCAAAACGTGAGAATTCTCACATTAAAAAAAAAGTGCTCATAGTTGCCGACTATTCGTTCATAATTGCCGACCAAGGCCTCACAGTTGCCGTCAAAACGTTCATAGTTGCCGACTTTTCGTTCATAATTGCGGACAAAGGGCTCATATTTGCCTACATATTCGTTCGTGCCCATCTTCAAAATACTTACAGTTGCCTTCAGAATCTTCACACGTACTTTCAAAATGCTCACACTCGTTTCCACGATGCTCATAGTTGCCGACTTTTCATTCATAATATCTAACATACTGCTGATAGTGTAAGTTAAATGGTTCATGGTTGTTGTCGAAAGCCTCACAGTTTCCGTCAGATTCCTCACGCAAGCCGTCAGAATGTTCACATTAAAAAAAAAAAAGTGCTCATAGTTGCCGACCATTCGTTCATAATTGCCGACCAAGGCCTCACAGTTGCATTCAAAACGCTCATAGTTGCCTAGTTTTCGTTCATAATTGCGGATATGGGGCTCACAATTGAAAACATAATTCTTCATGCTTATCTTGAAAATACTCGCAGTTTGCTCCAGAAAGTTCACATGTGCTTTCAAGGTGCTCACACTGGCTTTCACGCTGCTCATAGTTGCCGACTTTTCGTTCATAGTTGCCGACTTTTTGTTGATAATTGCAGTTATGGGGCTCACAATTGAAAACATAATTCTTCATGCTTATCTTGAAAATACTCGCAGTTTGCTTCAGAATGTTCACACGTGCTTTCAAAGTGCTCACACTAGTTCTCATGATGCTCATAGTTGCCGACTTTTTGTTCATAATTGCCGGCCAAGGCCTCACAGTTGCCGTGAACACGCTCATAGTTGCCGACTTTTCGTTCATAATTTTGGACATGGGCTCACACTTGCCGTCAGATGGTTCACGCTACAGCGGTACTTGGGCAATGAGTATTTCTTTATATGTACTAACATAGGTTAATTTCGAAGAAGAAGTTAGTTAAAAATATAGAATTATCAAATATACAAAAAAAAAAGATATTCATATGTCATAAAATAATAAGGTTTTCAATATCTAGTTGGCAGGCAATCAGATAAATAATACATATATATATATATATATATATATATATAAATGGAGAGAAACCACGTAATGGAAACATTGTTATTTTGATGTGGCTCGTATGTATTATAAGAAAATAAGGAACCAAGGCTACAGCGAATTGTATTTTATCGTTGTAACACTAGCCGTCAAACTGCTCACACTTGCCGTCAAAATTCTTTTACATGTCCTCAAAATTTATAAAATTACTAAATGTGGTAAGAAAAAAAAAAAGCAACGAAGGCTTTACGTATACGACGCCTTTCACACCCGCAAATTATGAGGCACTTCCTGTAGAGTTATAATGGCCATATTTGACGAAACTGTAGCCTTTCGGGAGTAAGTCACAGGAAAATTTCCTAAAGTGAATATTTCGAATGTTTAGTTGGTCTAAAGGGGCGATGAAGATATTTCCCATGTTATTTAAATGGACGGTTTTGCGGACCTATAATCTGAAATTTTAGGTACTTTTAATAAAACTTTGAAATTCCGTATACTTGTACGTTTTCCTAAGTCTTACCTAGTTGGATATATATTTCCAAGTTTAGCGTGGTTTTATGCGGAACTCAAAAAATTTCCCATGTTATTTCTATGAAACACCTTTGACATCCCAAAATTATTGGGCACTTCCTGTAGGGCTACAATAACTAATTTCGACATGATTGTAGATTGTCGGGACTAACCAACAGGAAAATTGTCAAAAGTGAATATTTTTAACTTTTAAGAGGTCTAAAGAGGAAATGAAGAAATTCCCCATGTTATTTAAATGGGCCTTTATTTAGACTTGTAATCTCAAAGTTTAGTTACTTGTAATTGGAACACAAACGAGAAATTCGGTATTCTTGTACGTTTTCATTAGCGTTACCTAAGTAAATCAGTACAAAGTAAAAATTTTCAACTTTAGAGTGGTTTTATGGGGAATTGAAAAGTCTTTCTCATGTCATTTATATGGGACGTCTTCTGCACGCCAAAATGTTCGGTTAATTGTGGTAGGATTGCAATGATGAAATTTAGCATAATTGTAGGCTTTCCAGACTAAGCTACAGCAAAATTGCCAAAAGTGAATATTTTTAATGTTTAAGGGGTCTAAAGGAGGATGAAGAAATCCCCACGCTATTTAAATAGGCGTTTTCTTGGGATCCAAAATCTTATCTTTTAATTAGTTGAAATAGTAAAGTAAACTTGAAATTCCCTAGAATTGTGAGAATAAGAGGTGCAAGGGCGAAATACCTTCAAAAGGAGGGGCTTTGTGGGCGAAGCCACAAGCTAACCAAACTAAACTTTTGTTTGTCTTTTACCGAAGGTTTGAAAAGTTTTCGACTAAGAGAGGTGTAGCTGTGCACGAAGATGTGTTGACATTGTGCGGAAAAGTGGAAAGAAGAAAAATAGTGATAAGCGAAAAAAAATAATAATAATAACATAAATTTTATTTAATCATATACTTTACTCTTTCAATGGGTGAACAATAATAGAGCATGAAAGTAAATTAGAGTAAATTTATATTTCGCTCACACTTGAGGTCATTTTTATTCGAAACTAAGCTTTTGCACTACTATAAGGAAACTATTCAAAACTGAGAAGTGCAATTTCTACAACAAGTGTACCTGGATATTATGCGTTCGAGTACGTGTAAGGAATTATTGTATCTGCACTTTTCTACAAGAAAAGATACTCTAAATTGTTGTAGAAATTTGAAAATTTGACGGCAAACAGAGCCCACGCTTAACGTGAACACCGCCCGTGAGAGTACATAATTTGATATCTTTTTTTTTTCTTTTCTTTCATTTTTTCTTTCTTTCCATTTTCTTTCTTTTTCTTTTCTTTTTTCTTCTTCTCAACAGAAAGAAAACTAGTGAAACTAGAGAAGAGAAATCTCTACCGAGAATGTACGAAAACATTTTTTTTTTTTTTTTTATCGAAGTAGGTGGAAGGAATCATCGGATCAAAATGCTCAAAGTTGCCATGAGGATCCTCACACAAGCCGTCAAAATGCTCATAGTTGCCCACAATTCGTTCATAATTGCGGACATAGAGCTCACAGTTACCATGAGAAGGTTCACACTAGCCGTCAAAATCCTCACACTTGCCGTCAAAACGATCATAGTTGCCGACTTTTCGTTCATATTTGCGGATATAGGGCTCATAGTTGAAAACATAATTTTTCATGCTTATCTTCAAAATACTCGCAGTTGGCTTCACAATGTTCACACGTGCTTCCAAAGTGCTCACACTCGCTTTCATGATGCTCATAGTTGCCGACTTTTTGTTCATAATTGCCGACCCAAGGCTCACAGTTGCCATCAAAACGCTCATAGTTGTCGACTTTTCGTTCATAATTGCGGATATAGAGCTCACAATTGAATACATAATTTTTCATGTTTATCTTGAAAATACTAGCAGTTGGCTTCAGAATGTTCACACGTACTTTCAGGGTGCTCACACTTGCCGTCAAAACGCTCATAGTTGCCGACTTTTCGTTCATAATTGCGGACATTGGGGTCAAAGTTGCCGACATTGTAGTTTATGTTTACCTTCCAAATACTCTCCGTTGCCTTGACAATTTTCACACTAACCCTGAAATTGCTAACACTCGCTCTCACAAGGCTCATAGTTGTCGACCTTTCATTCATAATATGAAATATACAGTTGATAGTGTAAGTTAAATGTTTCATGGTTGCTGTCAAAAGGCTCACAGTTGCCGTCAGATTCCTCACTCAAGCCGTCAGCATGCTCACATTTACCGATAAAGTGCTCATAGTTGCCGACTATTTGTTCATAATTGCCGACCTATGGCTCACAGTTGCCGTCAAAACGCTCATAGTTGCCGACTTTTCGTTCATATTTGCGAATATAGGGCTCACAATTGAAAACATAATTTTTCATGCTTATCTTCAAAATACTCACAGTTGACTTCAGAATGTTCACAGGTGCTTCCAAAGTGCTCACACTCGCTTTCATGATGCTCATAGTTGCCGACTTTTCGTTCATATTTGCGAATATAGGGCTCACAATTGAAAACATAATTTTTCATGTTTATCTTCAAAATACTCGCATTTGGCTTCAGAATGTTCACAGGTGCTTCCAAAGTGCTCACACTCGCTTTCACGATGCTCATAGTTGCCGACTTTTGTTCATAATTGCCGACCCAGGGCTCACAGTTGCCGTCAAAACGCTCATAGTTGCCGACTTTTCGTTCATATTTGCGAATATAGGGCTCACAATTGAAAACATAATTTTTCATGCTTATCTTCAAAATACTCACAGTTGACTTCAGAATGTTCACAGGTGCTTCCAAAGTGCTCACACTCGCTTTCATGATGCTCATAGTTGCCGACTTTTGTTCATAATTGCCGACCCAGGGCTCACAGTTGCCGTCAAAACGCTCATAGTTGCCGACTTTTCGTTCATAATTGCGGACTTAAGTCTCATAGGTGGCAACATAATGGTTCATGGTTGCCGTCAATATGCCCAAAGTTGAACACGTATCTCCCATGGAAAACTTTAACCGCTTATCGCCATGAGAGCTCAAAATCCAGCCTAAAGTTGAAATTGAACGCTGTCAGCGGAATCAAAACCTGGAGGTTTTTTTTTTTTTTTTTTTTTTTTTTTTTTTTTTTTTTTTACAAAGGAGCGTTCAATGGAATTCCGTAATATGAAATAAACTGAATATTCGTGTGAACGAGCATGAAAATTAGGACCTCTTTTATGCGTGTACTTAAGGGATGAGCTAAGTGACTGATGACAGATATGTTGGAATGTGAATGTCGATGAACCGAATAACATATCGTTGTTAATTCACAGGTACAATTGAGACATGATATATCTTTTCAAACGTAGGCATTTTGTAAGCAGCACCGCAAATTTTGTCCGCGAAGACAGGCTTTGCTGTCCGCCAAGATGTGCGGACATTGTGAGGGAAAATGAAAAGAAGAAAAATAGTGATAAAAAGAAAAACAACATAAATTTTATTTCACCATATAGTTTACTCTTTCAATGGGCGACCTATAATAGAGTAAGAAAGTAAATAAGAAGAATTTTACATTTTGCTCACACTTGTGGTCATTTTTATTCCAAATTAAGTTTTTGTACTATTGCAAGAAAACTATTCGTACCCGATTAATTTAATTTCTGCAAGACGTGAACCTACATACTTTACAGGGAAGTTCATAAAAAGAATTGTTGTATCGCCATATATATATAAAACTTTAAAATGTTACAGAAGGTTGAACATTTGACGGCAAACAGAGGCCACACTGACCGTCGAAAACTGCGAACGCAGCCGGCAGGTGTAGAGGAGAACACAAAATCATGTTCTTTCTCAATTGTAAAGAGACCGTAGAAGCTAGAATAGTGAAAGTTCTACACAAGACGTACTTAAACACAGTACATGCGACAACGTACAAACAGTTTGTATATACAAATTACTAACAGAGAAAATTCAGTTTCTCTTTTACCGGAGGGTTAAAATTTTGTCGGCGAAGACAGGTTTCGATTGCCGCAAAGATGTGTGGATACTGTGGTGGAAGGTGAGACGAGGAAAAATATTGATAAAAAGGAAAACAATATAAAATTTATTTAACTATATACTATTCTGCGTCAATGGGTGAACTATAAGAGAGTGAGAATGTAAATTGGAATACCATTACATTTCGCTCACCCTTGTGGTCAAGCTTGTTTGAAATTACGTTTCTACACTATTTTTGGGAAATTATTCAAACCAGAATAGTGCAATTTGCACAGAAAGTGTATGAAAATACTGTGCACGGGAATTGATATAAAGAATTGTAGTAACTCCAATTTTATGAAGGAAAATATACTTCAAATTGGTGCAGAAGGTTGAAAATATTACTGCAAGCACAGACCACACTGGCCGTCAAGGGCTTTGAACGCTACCTGCAAGGATAGATGAGAAATTGAAATCATTTTCTTCCCACTACGAATAGAAAAACCAATAAAACTAGAATAGTAATATTTCTAAACGGAATATATGCAAACACAGTATATCGCAGTAGGTTATTAGGAATTTTTATATTCACATTTACAAAAATGATAAAAATAATAATAATAATAATAATAATAATAATAATAATAAATAATTAAAAAAGTTATTACAGTTCAAAATGTAGCGGAGGGTTGAAAATTTTCCGGCTAAAACGAGGTTTATTGGAAATGAAGATGTGTGGGCATGCACCGTAAAAATAAGACAATCGTTAGAGCAGTGTGTGTGTGTGTGGGGGGGGGGGATAAACATAGAAATAATGAAAAGAAATCACTAATATCCATTCCAGCTTCAATTAATGAACAATGATGTAGGGAGAGAGCAAACAACAACACTGTTGTTTATTCCTTCACATTCGGAATGACGGTCATCCCAGATTCTGTTTTTCCACTATCTTGACGAAAGATAGATTAGTGACATTACCAGCCTACCTGTACCTAAACACTGTGCATTGAAATATGTATAATATTAGTACTCTCATATTTGCGCAGATAAGGCTCATAGTTGCCGTCAACATGCTCACAGTTGCCGTCAAAATGCTCACACGTGCCGTCAAAATGCTCACACTTGCCGTCACAATTTATAAGGTTTAAAAAATGCGGTAAGAAGTAAAGCAACATAAATGTCACTTAACCAGATACTATTCTGTGCTAATGGGTGAGCAATAACAGAGTAAGAAAGTAAATTGGAAAACTTTTACATTTCGCTCACACTTGTGGTCATGTTTTTTTTTTTTTTTTTTTTTTTTTTTGTAAATTACGTTCTCCCACTATTTTAACGAAACTATTCAAACCAGAATAGTGCAATTTCTACATGAGGTGTACCTTGATCCCAGCATAATTGTGGGACGTAAATCTTGAAGATTTCATTTAATTTCATTTTTAATAATAATACTAATAATAGTAATAAATATGTGCAAGAAAGTTGAAATTTGGCTTAATACGGGAGGCGAACGACCCAGGCTGTTTGCCGGAATAAAACTTGGATCCCTAACGCCAGAAGCGCATATATTAACGGCTTAGCCACGAGGTGGCTGATACAGAAATAATGCAAATTCCAATATTTTTACTTTTTGCTAATGTTTGAAATTGTTGTTATTGCAAATCACGTTTTTAACAAAACTGTTCTAACTACAAAAGTGAAATTTCAACCCAAACCATGGCAAAGCACTGAAAAGTAAGGAAAAGCATGGCAAAGTAAAGAAATATGTAAAGAATATATATTTAACCGCAGTGACACGGAATATATATAAAAATTCATCCATGGTTTTTCTCACAAACCCAACTCCCCCCCCCCCCCCCGAAAGAAAAGATAGGTTTATTGCATCTCTTTGCTCCGGTGCATAATCGTGGCAGATAGGTTAAAATTTCAAGGGACTTCGTGCACACTATAGCAACAGCAAAGTATATGGGAAGGAACGGCAGAAATCCGATAAAACGCGGTGTTGGCGTGTGCCACCTCGGTAGTGAAAGAATAATTTCTTTCTGTGAACACGAATTTTTCTCAACGAGATTAAATAAATAAATAATTTAATAAAAATTAAATACTTCTAAGGGAAGAACACAGCAAATGAATGACGAGGTAGGTAAAAATTCAAAATGGAAATACAGGGCTGTGAAGTTCAAAAATAAATAAATAAATAAATAAATAAATAAACCATTATCATACTTAAAAATATGTGGTAAAAATTAAAAAGAAAATAAGACCTTTGTTGTACTCTCACGAGAAGATACACACATCGTCTGGAAATTTGAGTCGATAGAAAGCA
>NC_137459.1:313396916-313401916 GCF_964235325.1 Thermobia domestica
TTGATCAGCCACCATCTCCCTCTCCCTCTGCGACACTCTCTCTAGTTTTTCTAAGGACAACACACCGGGGATGCCCTTACTGCGAGCAAATCCTCTAATCTTATCTGGCAGGCCTACCACCTCTGCCAAATAACGAATTACATGATCAGGATTGTTAACTAACTTCATCCAGTTCTTAACTACTGAGAACTGAACAATTCTTTCTAGATTAGGAATGGCCAGACCCCCATCCTTACGCCGGGCATACAGTAGGCAGTCAGTAACCGACGAAGGCAAATGGAGGACTGCCTTAACAAAATTCCTAATCTCCTGATCTAGTCTCCTGAGACTTGTGACTCCCACCTCAGCCACAGTCCACTGATAGAGGAATCTAGGCACCAGGTAACGTGACATTAAGATGATTTTCTGCCTGGGCTTCAATCGTAAACGAGAGAGTCTCCGCAGAAGGAGAGCGAGATAGTCGCTATCGTAATGAGTAAATCTCCCCTTTGAGATTGTAAACATGCACCCCAGATATCGAAATGCCTCGTCAACTTCGACCTTGCACACCTGCTCCTCCCCCACTCGTACTCTTGGATCTTTAGAGTACCATGCTTTAGCGGTCGGGATAATCTGTATCGACCGGCACTTCGATATCGAGAGTGACATGTCAAGCTCCGACAGATATCGATGAACCACCCCTAGCGCTGACTGCAGGTGTTCGGCAGTATCAAACGCCAGGAGTAGGTCATCGGCATAAGCCAGAACGCCAACCTCAAATTCGCCTATTCGGAACCCCCCAGGGCAACCCTCCAGTCTCCGCAGCAGTTCATCTAGGACCAGATTAAATAATAGTGGACTAAGCGGATCTCCTTGCTTAACTCCACGCTTGATCTCAAGTGAGACATTATGGCCCTCTATCTGGGTAAGATTACCACTATAAAGTTCCCTAACCAGTTCAAGAAAATTCTCGGGAACGCCACGACTGCTGAGAGCCCGGAGGATTGCCCCGTGTGGCACCGTATCAAATGCTTTGCGAATATCCAGGATGCACAAAGCTATTCCTTTCCGCTTACCCTGCCGAATCAACTCACTCGCAAGGAAGCAATTGGACGATGTACTGTGCCCTCTGACAAAGCCCTTCTGAGAGCGATGGAGTGCAACAGTATCCTGCAGACGGTCTGCTAGAATGCCCGTGAACAGACGCATCAAGAGCGAGCCGATTGTGATCGGTCGCCAGTTCTCTGCCTTGGAGAGCTCTCTTTCTTGCTTGGGAATTAAGACAGTTCTATGCAGCTTCCATGCTGATGGTATTTTGCCTGACTTAAGAATGACGTTGAACAATCGCCAGGCCAATCTCAAGCGCTCCTCCCCCTTGAGATCGTCTTTCTTAACACTGTCTAATCCCGCCGCCGTATCGTTTGCAATACGAGCAAACCTCACTTTGAGCTCAGTGAAACCAATAGGCTCACAGAGCCTATTCTCTCCATTCGACGCGACCGCAGAGAAATCAATGCCGCATTTACCAGCGACCGACCACAATCGCTCGTACAAATCTTGTATGCTTCTAGAAGTGGGTGTCTCATCAGTAAGATGACCAGACACCCTACCTTCGATTACCCGATCGACCAGGCGCTTGGGATCTGTGTTGAAGAGACGCACAGTATCCACATATTCCTGCACCTTTTTGTTTCTGCCACCGGCAGATGACTTCTTCTGAGGCTGTGGCTTCGAGATTTTAGTCCACTGCCTACACAGATGAACGATCCTGTTGCTCCATTCGTCCAACTGCTTCCCCGCGAGATCGTTGTCCCGCGAACACAAGAACACATCCATCTCCCCCTCCAGATCTCTCGCCTGGTCCCCAAGGGTATTGAGGTCCACAGCTCTGTTTTCTACCGTGGGAGCAATCATACGTTGCTTCACCAAAGTTTCATCGTCTGACTCAAGAGAATTCAATTCTTCTCTTGGAATTATAATTGTGCCGTTACAGCCCAGATAAGGATCACACTGGACTGACGCATCAACATTGCCTCCACTCTTGGACGCTAGGCAAGAGAGAGCCTCCCTCAGCTCTTTTATCTCTTCACAGGAGACCTCAAGCTGGTTGCGTACTCGCTGTAATTCCAACTCCCCGAGAGCCAGCTCCGCCTCCAGTCTCTCTACCTCCTCCCTGAGACTAGAGGCAGAGGAGTCTCCCGCGGAGCCAGACAGCAGTCTATCCTTCAGAGCATCGTCCTCAAGGGCAAGAAATTGCTGCCACTTGTTATTCTCGGAGACCAGTCTCTCCTTCTCCCTCTGCAGATCAGCGACCTGCTTCTCCACTTTAGAACAATGCTCTTGAAGCCTAAGGATTTCGGCTTCTTGCTCCTCCAGCATGACTTGTTTAGATTGAGACTCACTGCGAGCTCTTTTCAGTTCGTGAGAGAGTTGCTGAGGGTTGCCCTCTCCGCCCAGCGACCTAGCTTCGGCATTATTGTTGATATTGATGTAGTCATCCAACAGAGCACTCAAAGAGGCCTCTTTTAATGCGTCGGTATCAACCTTGGGGTCCAGGCGAGAGATCTCCTCACCTAGCCGGACACGACAGCCGCTGACCTCACCAGCCAAACGAGACGACACTTCTAATCTGCCAACATTCTGCTGGCCCCTTCCCCTCTGGCTTTCTACTCTGGCCTCAGGCGGGATGAGACCCTTCAAGAAAAGCTTTCTTTTCTTGAATCTTATTTCATCCAGAGATTTCCCCTTCAGAGCATTGGCAGCAATAAGGTTTACATTAGGATCTCCTTTGTGTTTGCGACAGATCTTGATGAGACTGTCCTCTTCCTCTACCGTCCAGAAGTTCGCCAAGCCCTCCTCCCCCGAACGCTTTTGATCCCAAGCCGCAGGATGTTTGTTCCTCATATGTTGGCCGAGACCAATCTTTGAGGCAAAGGCTTTAGTACACAGATCGCACTTGAAAGCTAATGCGTCTGTTGATTTACCTGGGCACTTAGGAACATGGCAAGTAATAGCGTTGAAGCGGGAGAAGGACTTGCCGCACTTCAGGCACTCATAATCCACATAGTGGTTCTTGAGATGCTTTCTGAAATTACTTTCAGAAGCAAAGCACAATCCTGGATGTTTAGGACACTCCAATGTCCCAAAAGGGAATCCCAATCTGAATTCTGGTACATCGTCACTTCCAGAGGGGCCGGGCCCAGCAGACTCAGCAGACCCCGCAGACCCAGCAGACACAGCAGACACAGCCGACACTGCAGACACAGCAGACCCAGCAGACACAGCAGACACTGCAGACACAGCAGACACAGCAGACACAGCGGATACAGCCGACACAGCAGACACCTCACCTTCAGCTTGGAAGACCTCCTCCTCGTCTTCCAGCTCCACATCCTCAACAGAGACACTGTCCAGATCGTCCGACACTTCACCTCCTCCGGTCAGGCTATCCTCATCCACACAGTCCATGTCTAAAGTTGATTCTAAGCGAGACTCCGACCATCCTCTTCTTGCCAGAGACTTCGCCGCTTCTTCTTCTTGTGACCGTCCTGCAGCTGGCACAGACTTGATACGGCTGCCAACTCGTCGCCCACTGGTAGCCATCACACGTTAAAAAACTGAGACACCACTGCACAGTCACACCACAGTTTGTAAACCGCCCAACCGGACTACGGACAGACAGACAGTTAAGACAAGCCCCCCACCCGGTTAAGACCCCTTTCCCTCCTAAAAACGGAGGTCAAGGCCGGGTGAGGCGCACCTGGCCTCGATGCACACCACCCACTGAATGAATCGCTTCTCGCACCGCAATGCGCCAATCAAAGAGAGACGACCGCACGCACCACCCACTCGGTGCGGCGGCTGGACAACTAGATGGACGTCGACTACGTAGAGCCCGTTAGCCGAGCCTCAGGACTTACCACGCACAGTAGGTTGAAGGAGCAGGAAAAAATTAGTGCGTTACCGTTCCGCCTGAGGCTTCGTTATCCAGCCCCCACCTCGAGGAGGTCGGGCCTCTGTCAGACGTTGGATAATGGCCTGGAACCCTTGCACGAAGAGACTAAGCTGACAGAGAGGGGGCCAAAGGCCGAGAAGCGATAAGAGAGTCATAGTTACTCCCGCCGTTTACCCGCGCTTGCTTGAATTTCTTCACGTTGACATTCAGAGCACTGGGCAGAAATCACATTGCGTCAACACCCGTTAGGGCCATCGCAATGCTTTGTTTTAATTAGACAGTCGGATTCCCCCGGTCCGTGCCAGTTCTGAGTTGATCGTTGAATGGCAGCCGACAAGACACCGAGCCGTAGCCCGGCGCTCCCAGCAAGGAAGATCCGTGGGAGGCCAAGGCACGGGACCGAACTCGGTTAAGGAACAAGGTGTAACCCTTGACCGTCACCTCGCCCAGGCCCGGCACGTCAGCGAACAACCCACTTCCCGACCAAGCCCGACTAGCCCCGATCCTCAGAGCCAATCCTTATCCCGAAGTTACGGATCGGATTTGCCGACTTCCCTTACCTACATTAATCTATCGACTAGAGGCTCTTCACCTTGGAGACCTGCTGCGGATATGGGTACGATCGGGCGCGACACCTCCACGTGTCCCTCTCTCGGATTTTCAAGGTCCATCGGGACTCTCTGGACACCGCTGCAACTGCGGTGCTCTTCGCGTTCTATTCCCTATCTCCATGCGAAATGCTTCCAGGGAACGTGAACGCTGAAACAGAAAAGAAAACTCTTCCCAGAGCTCCCGACGGCGTCTCCGAGTCCTGTTAGGTTACCCTGACGAACCTGTGAGGGTCCGTAGAATACGGTTCCGCTGCCCGGTTCTGGAATAGGAACCAGATTCCCTTTCGCCCAAAGGATGGGTATTGCATTGGGAAATCCGTGAAGGCTAAGCCAGATAGCACTTGAGCCGTACTAGTGCCGTATTTCTGGACGAGGGTCCCAATTAACCCCTTCACACAACAGTTCATGCCCGCAATCCCTTTGGAGTTATCCTAGGGCTTAGGATCGACTGACTC
>NC_137459.1:313404416-313426916 GCF_964235325.1 Thermobia domestica
GGTCATCCGAAAAACTTCCACCGCCAGGATAAAGTTACCGACCCTCAGACAGGTGTGACCCAGAAGAGATCCTGGGTCGCAATGTGCGTTCGAAACGTCGATGTTCGTGTGTCCTGCAGTTCACACTCTTTCGCGCAGCTAGCTGCGTTCTTCATCGACCCACGAGCCAAGTGATCCACCGTTCAGGGTTGTAAAAATTCTACAACAGCATTTCACGTATGCCGTGCAAGAAATTAAAGTTCGGTAAACAAACCGCATCGGGGGCCGCCCTGCCTCCTGTTTGGCCCCGTCAGCTGCGGTCACTCACCACAAAGCTGGGCGTGTTCATTCGAAAGCCTTTCCCTGCATCACAAGGAATAATCTTAGGCTGCCCATGAGTTTGTAGCCAAAAATCATGGCTACCAGTTTTTCATTGAAGGCCATCTTGAACAGAAAAGGATACTGGCCTACAAAGCAGCGAATTCTAGCTCTAGTCGCCCGACCCGAGCGTATTAAAGGCTTCTTGTGCTACTAACGTGTAAGCCTTGCTCCTCGGAGCCTTTTCAAGACTTCTCCCACAAAGCAGTCACAGCCTACTCGAGTCCTTGGAGGACAAGCTTCCGTTCTACCCCAGCACTCGACATCCGACACAAGCATTTTAAACGCTCCTGCTCCGATGGAATAAGTCTTACTCTCTTGGAGTCTTTTCAAGACTTCTTTTCAAACGGAATAAGCTTACTTGAGCCCTTGGACGTCGGAACTGGTTTATCATGTCATCTGACTGAGCATTTAAGACTCCTGCTCCGATGGAATAAGTCTTACTCTCTTGGAGTCTTTTCAAGACTTCTTTTCCACCGAAATAAGTCTACTCCAATCCTTTGATGACACACGGCCTGTGTCAACAGGTAGCCTACGCTACCCTCGCCGATGACAGTGGCTCCCGTTCTTGCTGCTCGCTTCCCAACTAAAGGGAAGACACGGCTCACCTTTCTCTCCTTCGCCTGTCAAGATCAGTGGCTCCCGTTCAACGGTGTCAATCTAACTGATACGACACACTAATAAGAAACTTTTGACATCAACCACCGCAGTGGTGATGAATTGATAATGATCCTTCCGCAGGTTCACATACGGAAACCTTGTTACGACTTTTACTTCCTCTAAATGATCAAGTTTGGCCATCTTTCCGACACGTCGGTACCACCGCAAGACGGAGGTGCCGGGTATCAGTCCGAAGGCCTCACTAAATCATTCAATCGGTAGTAGCGACGGGCGGTGTGTACAAAGGGCAGGGACGTAATCAACGCAAGCTTATGACTTGCGCTTACTGGGAATTCCTCGTTTATGGGACATAATTGCAAGCCCCAATCCCTAGCACGAAGGAGGTTCAGCGGGTTACCCGGACCTTTCGGTCAGGGAAGACACGTTGATTCCTTCAGTGTGGCGCGCGTGCGGCCCAGAACATCTAAGGGCATCACAGACCTGTTATTGCTCAATCTCGTGCTGCTAGAGGCAGCCTGTCCCTCTAAGAAGACATGAACGTTGGAAGGAAAGATTCCAACGCCTAGTTAGCAGGCTAGAGTCTCGTTCGTTATCGGAATTAACCAGACAAATCGCTCCACCAACTAAGAACGGCCATGCACCACCACCCACTGAATCAAGAAAGAGCTCTCAATCTGTCAATCCTTCCAGTGTCCGGGCCTGGTGAGGTTTCCCGTGTTGAGTCAAATTAAGCCGCAGGCCCCACTCCTGGTGGTGCCCTTCCGTCAATTCCTTTAAGTTTCAGCTTTGCAACCATACTTCCCCCGGAACCCAAAAGCTTTGGTTTCCCGGAAGCCGCCCGCCGAGTCATTGGAGGAACTTCGGCGGATTGCTGGCTGGCATCGTTTATGGTTAGAACTAGGGCGGTATCTGATCGCCTTCGAACCTCTAACTTTCGTTCTTGATTAATGAAAACATTCTTGGCAAATGCTTTCGCATCGGTTAGTCTTGCGACGATCCAAGAATTTCACCTCTAACGTCGCAATACTAATGCCCCCGTCTGTCCCTATTAATCATTACCTCGAGTTCCGAAAACCAACAAAATAGAACCGAGGTCCTATTCCATTATTCCATGCACCGAACATTCAGGCGACACGGCCTGCTTTGAGCACTCTAATTTGTTCAAAGTAAACGTGCCGGCCAATCAAGACACTCAATGAAGAGCACCGAGAAAGGAAAAACCGGCAGGACGTCCGGAACGATCAGTTAAACGCCGGGCGGCGAACCGATCGTCCGAGACCCAGATCCAACTACGAGCTTTTTAACCGCAACAACTTTAATATACGCTATCGGAGCTGGAATTACCGCGGCGGCTGGCACCAGACTTGCCCTCCGATAGATTCTCATTAAAGGATTTAAAGTGTATTCATTCCGATTACGGGGCCTCGGATGAGTCCCGTATCGTTATTTTTCGTCACTACCTCCCCGTGCCGGGAGTGGGTAATTTGCGCGCCTGCTGCCTTCCTTGGATGTGGTAGCCGTTTCTCAGGCTCCCTCTCCGGAATCGAACCCTGATTCCCCGTTACCCGTAACAACCATGGTAGGCGCAGAACCTACCATCGACAGTTGATAAGGCAGACATTTGAAAGATGCGTCGCCGGTACAGAGACCGTGCGATCAGCCCAAAGTTATTCAGAGTCACCAAGGTTTCGGACGGACGAACCGACCGATTGGTTTTAATCTAATAAAAGCATCCCTTCCATTGCTGGGCGGGATTCTAGTTGCATGTATTAGCTCTAGAATTACCACAGTTATCCAAGTAGGATAGGTACGATCTAAGGAACCATAACTGATTTAATGAGCCATTCGCGGTTTCACCTTGTTTTGGCTTGCACTGAGACATGCATGGCTTAATCTTTGAGACAAGCATATGACTACTGGCAGGATCAACCAGGGAATTGACCGACTAAAAAGCCGGAAAGTGTTGGACACAACCAACACAGCGTTCTAACAAAGGATAGGAAAGCTACACCCGACCAAGCATTTTAGACTTCTGTTCCGCTGGAATAAGCCTACTCTTGCGGTGACTAGCTCCCGTTAATACTGGCCGTGTGACAGCCGCCAAGAGCATATTAGACTCCCAATCCAATGGAACAAGCCTACTTGTATCCTTGGGTTACAACAGCTTCCTTCCACACGTTGCCGGTACATCCGACAGAGCAATTTTAAAGACTCCTCTTCCGCCAGAATAAGCCTACCTTTGTGGGGCCTGGCTCCCGTTAGAACTGGCCGTAAGGGTACCCACAAAAGCACATTTAGACTCCTCCTCCAGCGAAATAAGTCTACTCATGTCCTACGGATGACTGTGGCTTCCGTTTACATATAGCCGTTCACCCGACACAGCAAATTTTAAAGACTCCTTTTTCCACCGGAATAAGCCTACTTTTGTGGGGCCTGGCTCCCGTTAGAACTGGCCGTAAGGGTACCCACAAAAGCACATTTAGACTCCTGCTCCAGTGAAATATAAGTCTACTAGTGTCCTTGGATGACAGTGGCTTCCGTTCGACAAGTGATACACGCTCAAACTGGCGATGAGTCTATACCGTCCTTAACTTAAGGAAAATCGGTACTTAAATGCCACATGGAGAATAAAAAGTCACTTACAAAAAACAATGCTCCGCATAAGCCTTTGTAAGCTAGAAAGGACATGCTATCTGGCCTCATTCTCAAGAAGGACAAGTAAGCTCCCGTCAACTGGCCCAAACTCTAAAGCGAGGACAGCCCGTTCAAAGTCAATCGGCATCCCTCCTTAAGAGTACAAAACGGCTCACTTCTTAACCACACTGGCTCTTGCTCCTTCAAGTGAAATCTGGCTCCCTTCACTCTGGCATTATCTTTACACATAAATCGGACTCCTCCGATTTAACAGGTGAACCTAACCCGGGAACTAAGGAAACTGGGAATAAAGACTCAGAGGCCCAATTACCTTGTTCGCCAGCCAGCCTTGCGCCGGCCCAGGCTAGAGACTTTCTCCAACAATCCCTGTTGAGCCCGAAGGATCCTAAGACCACTCGTGTGTACAAAACTCAGAGGCCCAATTACCTTGTTCGCCAGCCAGCCTTGCGCCGGCCCAGGCTAGAGAATTGCATGGACACGAGAAACTCTCAGGACTCTTCTTTGTGGCTCCTCCCGGAATTAAGGAAACTCCGAAATGCAAAACTCAGAGGCCCAATTACCTTGTTCGCCAGCCAGCCTTGCGCCGGCCCAGGCTAGAGAATTGCACGGATTATTCCTGTTCACCCTAAACGCATCTGAGACACCTCGTGTGTATGAAACCCAGAGGCCCAATTACCTTGTTCGCCAGCCAGCCTTGCGCCGGCCCAGGCTAGGGAATCACATTGACACGAGAAAGATCTCGTCAGCGGTTTGTAGCGTGCAGAAACTGCTCCCGTTTGAACTGACAATCCCGACAGAGCAATATTAAAGACTTCTGGTCCATTGAAATAAAGCCTACTTTTGCGAGCCTTGCTCCCGTTAGGACTGGCCGTATGGCTGTGCACAAAAGCATATTAGACTCCTGCCTCAATGGAATTAGTCTACTCCTGTCCTTAAACGGATGACAGTTCTTCAAGCATAGCATGCTACCTTCCGCAACTTACAGGCGCGGAAATGCTGTGGAAACGAGGAGACAAGTCCTCACAAAGGTTTCATGGCCGGTCACCCGACACAGCAAATTTTAAAGACTCCTTCTCCACCGGAATAAGCCTACTCTTGTGGGGCCTGGCTCCCGTTAGAACTGGCCGTAAGGTTGCCCACAAAAGCACATTTAGACTCCTGCTCCAGTGAAATAAGTCTACTCGTGTCCTACGGATGACTATGGCTTCCGTTCAAATATAGCCGTTCACCCGACACAGCAAATTTTAAAGACTCCTTCTCCACCGGAATAAGCCTACTCTTGTGGGGCCTGGCTCCCGTTAGAACTGGCCGTAAGGTTGCCCACAAAAGCACATTTAGACTCCTGCTCCAGTGAAATAAGTCTACTCGTGTCCTACGGATGACTGTGGCTTCCGTTCAAATATAGCCGTTCACCCGACACAGCAAATTTTAAAGACTCCTTCTCCACCGGAATAAGCCTACTCTTGTGGGGCCTGGCTCCCGTTAGAACTGGCCGTAAGGTTGCCCACAAAAGCACATTTAGACTCCTGCTCCAGTGAAATAAGTCTACTCGTGTCCTACGGATGACTATGGCTTCCGTTCAAATATAGCCGTTCACCCGACACAGCAAATTTTAAAGACTCCTTCTCCACCGGAATAAGCCTACTCTTGTGGGGCCTGGCTCCCGTTAGAACTGGCCGTAAGGTTGCCCACAAAAGCACATTTAGACTCCTGCTCCAGTGAAATAAGTCTACTCGTGTCCTACGGATGACTGTGGCTTCCGTTCAAATATAGCCGTTCACCCGACACAGCAAATTTTAAAGACTCCTTCTCCACCGGAATAAGCCTACTCTTGTGGGGCCTGGCTCCCGTTAGAACTGGCCGTAAGGTTGCCCACAAAAGCACATTTAGACTCCTGCTCCAGTGAAATAAGTCTACTCGTGTCCTACGGATGACTGTGGCTTCCGTTCAAATATAGCCGTTCACCCGACACAGCAAATTTTAAAGACTCCTTCTCCACCGGAATAAGCCTACTCTTGTGGGGCCTGGCTCCCGTTAGAACTGGCCGTAAGGTTGCCCACAAAAGCACATTTAGACTCCTGCTCCAGTGAAATAAGTCTACTCGTGTCCTACGGATGACTGTGGCTTCCGTTCACCCGACAGAGCAAATATTAAAAGACTTCTCATCCACCAGAATAAGCCTACTCTCGTGGGGCCTCGCACACGTTAGAACTGGCCGTATGGCTACCCACAAAAGCACATTTAGGCTCCTGCTCCAGTGATATAAGTCTTACTCGTGTCCTCTGGGTGTGACAGTAGCTTCCGTTCAAGTATTCTTCGCATTCAGCAACCGCACAAAGCGGCATCGGCCAGAAGTCAATTGCCCGAAGGCGTGATCGACAGGCTAGGCCTCGGGTTAAGAAGGATTGTCTCCTTCCCGTAAACGACAGGTACTTCCGTATGAGAGCCTACCTCACACATTCCCCATCGCCACGTGCCCTCTTAGAAACAGCCGTCCGACCAAGGTTTCTGACATTCTTTGTCAAAATACGAGGAAGTCTTTGGACAACATTAGGCGTGCTGGCAAACCCGCACTGCATGCCCTTTCATAGGTCCGCCCATGGACGCACATTTCTATGAAGCATTCCTCCCAGGCAGCAACAGGGTTTGCAACCTCCTCTACACCTTGACCGGCTAGGACGCCCGTGAATAGCATCCCAGGGTTCTTGCCTGCGGCTGATAAAATTCCTTTTGAGCCTACACTACCATCCGCCGATATTAGTCCGCCTTCAAAATTAACCAACATCAACAGCGATAGTGCGTTTAGACTCCCATAAAGAAACCAACCAGCCTGTGGCTTCCCTTCCCAATTTAGCCATTTCCGCCTCCTGCGAAGACTAGCTTTCTGTCTGTGGCCAGAAGTCAAGATTTCTCGACAGACTAGGCCGCGGAGAGAAAAAAGTAAGCCTCATTTAGAAAGCAATACCATTAGCGGTCTCTCCAACCTCCGTGAACAATTTAAAGGGAATGTTTATATAGAAGGCTTGTTCACTACCCTACCTCCTATAGTGTAGAGATTCCTCTCGATACTACACCTGTCTTGAAATTGCCGGCGTTGCGCAGCCTCGTTTTGACCATGACGGCGAATGCAGCCACGGTTGCCGTATACATCCCACGCAAGGGTGGGAAAACGTGATTTGACATCCAGTATATATATAAACCGTTACAGAATACGACACTCAAAACTTAACAACTTTTACACTCTCCTAACTTCTGGGAACAAATTGAAAGTATAAGCCAGCCTAACCTAACCTAAGTATATAGCAGGATTGCCCACTACCATACCTCCTATAGTGATGAGATTCCTCTCGATCGGACACCAGTCACGAAAATCACGGAATCTCAAAAATGACGGCAAACGAAGCCACAGTTGCCGCCATACTCAAAGGTTATGCTGGGTAAAAAGTTCTCTACGAAAAGGGCTGCTTTTCGCGCTCGGGTTACAAAATTAATGTAAAGAACAATCCAAAAACATGAATTAGGTCAAACTCATGTTAATTACAACCTCATAGAACAATTTCAAGCCAGGACTTAACAAAGTGTAAACGGGGCTGCTTCTGTACCCTAATCCCTATAATGTAGCGATTCCTCTCGATTGCACACCAGTCACGAAAAATCACAGAATGTCAAAAATGACGGCAAACGAAGCCACGGTTGCCGTCATATTCTAACGTTATGCTGGGTGAAAAGTCGCCAACAACAATGTTCACAGTTCCCGTCAGATTGCCCACTGTTCCCGAAATGTGGTTCATACATGCTGTCAACATGTTCAGGAAACCCCTCAGAGCGTTCAAAGTTGCACACACAATGCTTAATAGTTCCACTCAAATAGCTCACAGTTGCCGTCAGAATCCTCACAGTAGACGTCAAATTGCTCACACTTGCCGTCAGAGTGCTCATAGTTGCCGACTTTTCATTCATAGTCCCCGACATAAAAGTTTATAGTTCCCGACTAATGGCTCACAGTTGCCGTCAGAATCGTCACAAAAGGCGTCACAATGCTCACACTTGCCGTCAAAGCGCTCATAGTTGCCGACTATGTGTTCATAATTGCGGACATAGGCCTCACAGTTGCCGTCAAAACGCTCATAGTTGCCGAATTTTCGTTGATAATTCCGGACAATGGGCTCATAGTTAATCACATACTGGTTCGTGCTCATCTTCAAAATAAACACAGTTGCCTTCAGACTGTTCACACGTAATTTCAAAATGCTCACACTCGCTTACACGATGCTCATAGTTGCCGACTTTTAATTCATAATGCTGATAATGTAAGTTAAAGGGTTCATGGTTGCTCTCAAAAGTTTCACAGTTGCGGTCAGATTTTTCACAAAAGCCGTCATAATGCTCACATTAAAAAAAAAGTGCTCATAGTTGCCGACCAAGGCCTCACAGTTGCCGTCAAAACGCTCATAGTTGCCGACTTTTCGTTCATAATTGCCGACCAAGGCCTCACAATTGCCGTCGAAACGTTCATAGTTGCCGACTATTCGTTCATAATTGCCGACCAATGCCTCACAGTTGCCGTCAAAACGCTCATAGTTGCCGACTTTTCGTTCATAATTGCGTACAAAGGGCTCATAGTTGCCTACTTAATGGTTCCAGCTCATCTTCAAAATACTCATAATTGCCTTCAGAATGTTCACACGTAGTTTCAAAATGCTCACATTCGCTTCCACGATGCTCATAGTTGCCGACTTTTCATTCATAATATCTAACATACTCCTGATAGTGTAAGTTAAATGGTTCATGGTTGCTATCAAAAGGCTCACAGTTGCCGTCACATTATTTGCACAAGCCGTCAGAATGCTCACATTAAGAAAAAAAGTGCTCATAGTTGGCGACCATTCGTTCATAATTGCCGACCAAGGCCTCACAGTTGCCGACTATTCGTTCATAATTGCCGACTAAGGCCTCACAGTTGCCGTCAAAACGCTCATAGTTGCCGACTACTCGCTCATAATTGCCGACCAATGCCTCACAGTTGCCGTCAAAACGCTCATAGTTGCCGACTTTTCATTCATAGTCCCCGACATAAAAGTTTATAGTTCCCGACTAATGGCTCACAGTTGCCGTCAGAATCGTCACAAAAGGCGTCACAATGCTCACACTTGCCGTCAAAGCGCTCATAGTTGCCGACTATTTGTTCATAATTGCGGACATAGGCCTCACAGTTGCCGTCAAAACGCTCATAGTTGCCGACTTTTCGTTGATAATTGCGGACAATGGGCTCATAGTTAATCACATACTCGTTCGTGCTCATCTTCAAAATAATCACAGTTGCCTTCAGAATGTTCACACGTACTTTCAAAATGCTCACACTCGCTTACACGATGCTCATAGTTGCCGACTTTTAATTCATAATACTGATAATGTAAGTTAAATGGTTCATGGTTGCTGTCAAAAGTCTCACAGTTGCGGTCAGATTTTTCACACAAGCCGTCATAATGCTCAAATTTTAAAAAAAGAGTGCTCATAGTTGCCGACCAAGGCCTCACAGTTGCCGTCAAAACGCTCATAGTTGCCGATTTTTCGTTCATAATTGCCGACGAAGGCCTCACAGTTGCCGTCAAAACGTTCATAGTTGCCGACTTTTCCTTCATAATTTCGTACAAAGGGCTCATAGTTGCCTAATTAATGGTTCCAGCTCATCTTCAAAATACTCATAGTTGCCTTCAGAATGTTCACACGTAGTTTCAAAATGCTCACATTCGCTTCCACGATGCTCATAGTTGCCGACTTTTCATTCATAATATCTAACATACTGCTGATAGTGTAAGTTAAATGGATCATGGTTGCTATCAAAAGGCTCACAGTTCCCGTCACATTATTTGCACAAGCCGTCAGAATGCTCACATTAAGAAAAAAAGTGCTAATAGTTGCCGACCATTCGTTCATAATTGCCGACCAAGGCCTCACAGTTGCCATCAAAACGCTCATAGTTGGCGACTTTTCGTTCATAATTGCCGACCAAGGCCTCACAGTTGCCGTCAAAACGCTCATAGTTGCCGACCATTCGTTCATAATTGCCGACCAAGGCCTCACAGTTGCCGTCAAAACGCTCATAGTTGCCGACTATTCGTTCATAATTGCCGACCAAAGCCTCACAGTTGCCGTCAAAACGCTCATAGTTGCCGACTTTTCGTTCATAATTGCCGACGAAAGCCTCACAGTTGCCGTCAAAACGTTCATAGTTGCCGACTATTCGTTCATAATTGCCGACCAAGGCCTCACAGTTGCCGTCAAAACGTTCATAGTTGCCGACTTTTCCTTCATAATTGCGTACAAAGGGCTCACAGTTGCCTACTTAATGGTTCCAGCTCATCTTCAAAATACTCATAGTTGCCTTCAGAATGTTCACACGTAGTTTCAAAATGCTCACATTCGCTTCCACGATGCTCATAGTTGCCGACTTTTCATTCATAATATCTAACATACTGCTGATAGTGTAAGTTAAATGGATCATGGTTGCTATCAAAAGGCTCACAGTTCCCGTCACATTATTTGCACAAGCCGTCAGAATGCTCACATTAAGAAAAAAAGTGCTCATAGTTGCCGACCATTCGTTCATAATTGCCGACCAAGGCCTCACAGTTGCCGTCAAAACGCTCATAGTTGCCGACTTTTTGTTCATAATTGCGTACAAAGGGCTCATAGTTGCCTACATAATGGTTCGTGCTCATCTTCAAAATACTCACAGTTGCCTTCAGAATGTTCAAACGTAATTTCAAAATGCGCACACTCGCTTCCATGATGCTCATAGTTGCTGACTTTTCATTCATAATATCTAACATATTGCTGATAGTGTAAGTTAAATGGTTGATGGTTGCTGTCAAAAGTCTCATAGTTGCGGTCAGATTCTTGACACAAGCCGTCAGAATGCTCACATTCAAAAAAAAAAAAGTGCTCATAGTTGCCGACTATTTGCTCATAATTGCCGACCAACTCCTCACAGTTGCCGTCAAAACGCTCATAGTTGCCGACTTTTCGTTCATAATTGCGTACAAAGGGCTCATAGTTGCCTACATAATGTTTCGTGCTTATCTTCAAAATACTCACAGTTGCCTTCAGAATGTTCACACGTACTTTCAAAAAGCTCACACTCGCTCCCACGATGGTCATAGTTGCCGACTTTTTATTCATAATGCTGATAGTGTAAGTTACATGGTTGATGGTTGCTGTCAAAAGTCTCATAGTTGCGGTCAGATTCTTGACACAAGCCGTCAGAATGCTCACATTCAAAAAAAAAAAAAAAAAAGGGCTCATAGTTGCCGACTATTTGCTCATAATTGCCGACCAACTTCTCACTGTTGCCGTCAAAACGCTCATAGTTGCCGACTTTTCGTTCATAATTGCGTACAAAGGGCTCATAGTTGCCTACTTAATGGTCCCAGCTCATCTTCAAAATACTCATAGTTGCCTTCAGAATGTTCACACGTAGTTTCAAAATGCTCACATTCGCTTCCACGATGCTCATAGTTGCCGACTTTTCATTCATAATATCTAACATACTGCTGATAGTGTAAGTTAAATGGATCATGGTTGCTATCAAAAGGCTCACAGTTCCCGTCACATTATTTGCATAAGCCGTCAGAATGCTCACATTAAGAAAAAAAGTGCTCATAGTTGCCGACCATTCGTTCATAATTGCCGACCAAGGCCTCACAGTTGCCATCAAAACGCTCATAGTTGGCGACTTTTCGTTCATAATTGCCGACCAAGGCCTCACAGTTGCCGTCAAAACGCTCATAGTTGCCGACCATTCGTTCATAATTGCCGACCAAGGCCTCACAGTTGCCGTCAAAACGCTCATAGTTGCCGACTATTCGTTCATAATTGCCGACCAAAGCCTCACAGTTGCCGTCAAAACGCTCATAGTTGCCGACTTTTCGTTCATAATTGCCGACCAAGGCCTCACAGTTGCCGTCAAAACGTTCATAGTTGCCGACTTTTCCTTCATAATTGCGTACAAAGGGCTCATAGTTGCCTACTTAATGGTTCCAGCTCATTTTCAAAATACTCATAGTTGCCTTCAGAATGTTCACACGTAGTTTCAAAATGCTCACATTCGCTTCCACGATGCTCATAGTTGCCGACTTTTCATTCATAATATCTAACATACTGCTGATTGTGTAACTTAAGTGGTTCATGGTTGGTGTCAGAAGCCTCACAATTTCTGTCACAATGCTCACGCAAAACGTAAGAATTCTCACATTAAAAAAAAAGTGCTCATAGTTGCCGACTATTCGTTCATAATTGCCGACCAAGGCCTCACAGTTGCCGTCAAAACGCTCATAGTTGCCGACTTTTCGTTCATAATTGCGGACAAAGGGCTCATAGTTGCCCACATACTGATTCGTGCTCATCCTAAAAATACTCACAGTTGCCTTCAGAATGTTCACACGTAGTTTCAAAATGCTCACACTCTCTTACACAATGCTCTTAGTTGCCGACTTTTCATTCATAATGCTGATAGTGTAAGTTAAATGGTTCACAGTTGCTGTGAAAAGTCTCATAGTTGCGGTCAGATTCTTGACACAAGCCGTCAGAATGCTCACATTCAAAAAAAAAAAGTGCTCATAGTTGCCGACTATTTGCTCATAATTGCCGACCAACTCCTCACAGTTGCCGTCAAAACGCTCATAGTTGCCGACTTTTCGTTCATAATTGCGTACAAAGGGCTCATAGTTGCCTACATAATGTTTCGTGCTTATCTTCAAAATACTCACAGTTGCCTTCAGAATGTTCACACGTACTTTCAAAAAGCTCACACTCGCTCCCACGATGGTCATAGTTGCCGACTTTTTATTCATAATGCTGATAGTGTAAGTTACATGGTTGATGGTTGCTGTCAAAAGTCTCATAGTTGCGGTCAGATTCTTGACACAAGCCGTCAGAATGCTCACATTCAAAAAAAAAAAAAGTGCTCATAGTTGCCGACTATTTGCTCATAATTGCCGACCAACTCCTCACAGTTGCCGTCAAAACGCTCATAGTTGCCGACATTTCGTTCATAATTGCGGACAAAGGGCTCATAGTTGCCCACATACTGATTCGTGCTCATCCTAAAAATACTCACAGTTGCCTTCAGAATGTTCACACGTAGTTTCAAAATGCTCACACTCTCTTACACAATGCTCTTAGTTGCCGACTTTTCATTCATAATGCTGATAGTGTAAGTTAAATGGTTCACAGTTGCTGTGAAAAGTCTCACAGTTGCGGCCAGATTCTTCAGACAAGCCGTGATAATCCTCACATTAGAAAAAAAAAATGTGCTCATAGTTGCCGACCATTCGTTCATAATTGCCGACCAAGGCCTCACAGTTGCTGTCAAAACGCTCATAGTTGCCGACTACATGTTTATAATTGCCGACCAACGCCTCACAGTTGCCGTCAAAACGCTCATAGTTGCCGACTTTTTGTTCATAATTGCGGACAAAGGGCTCATAGTTTCCTACATAATGTTTCATGCTCATCCTCAGAATACACACAGCTGCCTTCAGAATGTTCACGCGTACTTTAAAAATGCTCACACTCGCTTCCACGATGCTCATAGTTGCCGACTTTTCATTCATAATATCTAACATACTGCTGATAGTGTAACTTAAATGGTTCACGGTTGGTGTCAAAAGCCTCACAGTTTCTGTCACAATGCTCACGCAAAACGTGAGAATTCTCACATTAAAAAAAAAGTGCTCATAGTTGCCGACTATTCGTTCATAATTGCCGACCAAGGCCTCACAGTTGCCGTCAAAACGTTCATAGTTGCCGACTTTTCGTTCATAATTGCGGACAAAGGGCTCATATTTGCCTACATATTCGTTCGTGCCCATCTTCAAAATACTTACAGTTGCCTTCAGAATCTTCACACGTACTTTCAAAATGCTCACACTCGTTTCCACGATGCTCATAGTTGCCGACTTTTCATTCATAATATCTAACATACTGCTGATAGTGTAAGTTAAATGGTTCATGGTTGTTGTCGAAAGCCTCACAGTTTCCGTCAGATTCCTCACGCAAGCCGTCAGAATGTTCACATTAAAAAAAAAAAAGTGCTCATAGTTGCCGACCATTCGTTCATAATTGCCGACCAAGGCCTCACAGTTGCATTCAAAACGCTCATAGTTGCCTAGTTTTCGTTCATAATTGCGGATATGGGGCTCACAATTGAAAACATAATTCTTCATGCTTATCTTGAAAATACTCGCAGTTTGCTCCAGAAAGTTCACATGTGCTTTCAAGGTGCTCACACTGGCTTTCACGCTGCTCATAGTTGCCGACTTTTCGTTCATAGTTGCCGACTTTTTGTTGATAATTGCAGTTATGGGGCTCACAATTGAAAACATAATTCTTCATGCTTATCTTGAAAATACTCGCAGTTTGCTTCAGAATGTTCACACGTGCTTTCAAAGTGCTCACACTAGTTCTCATGATGCTCATAGTTGCCGACTTTTTGTTCATAATTGCCGGCCAAGGCCTCACAGTTGCCGTGAACACGCTCATAGTTGCCGACTTTTCGTTCATAATTTTGGACATGGGCTCACACTTGCCGTCAGATGGTTCACGCTACAGCGGTACTTGGGCAATGAGTATTTCTTTATATGTACTAACATAGGTTAATTTCGAAGAAGAAGTTAGTTAAAAATATAGAATTATCAAATATACAAAAAAAAAAGATATTCATATGTCATAAAATAATAAGGTTTTCAATATCTAGTTGGCAGGCAATCAGATAAATAATACATATATATATATATATATATATATATATAAATGGAGAGAAACCACGTAATGGAAACATTGTTATTTTGATGTGGCTCGTATGTATTATAAGAAAATAAGGAACCAAGGCTACAGCGAATTGTATTTTATCGTTGTAACACTAGCCGTCAAACTGCTCACACTTGCCGTCAAAATTCTTTTACATGTCCTCAAAATTTATAAAATTACTAAATGTGGTAAGAAAAAAAAAAAGCAACGAAGGCTTTACGTATACGACGCCTTTCACACCCGCAAATTATGAGGCACTTCCTGTAGAGTTATAATGGCCATATTTGACGAAACTGTAGCCTTTCGGGAGTAAGTCACAGGAAAATTTCCTAAAGTGAATATTTCGAATGTTTAGTTGGTCTAAAGGGGCGATGAAGATATTTCCCATGTTATTTAAATGGACGGTTTTGCGGACCTATAATCTGAAATTTTAGGTACTTTTAATAAAACTTTGAAATTCCGTATACTTGTACGTTTTCCTAAGTCTTACCTAGTTGGATATATATTTCCAAGTTTAGCGTGGTTTTATGCGGAACTCAAAAAATTTCCCATGTTATTTCTATGAAACACCTTTGACATCCCAAAATTATTGGGCACTTCCTGTAGGGCTACAATAACTAATTTCGACATGATTGTAGATTGTCGGGACTAACCAACAGGAAAATTGTCAAAAGTGAATATTTTTAACTTTTAAGAGGTCTAAAGAGGAAATGAAGAAATTCCCCATGTTATTTAAATGGGCCTTTATTTAGACTTGTAATCTCAAAGTTTAGTTACTTGTAATTGGAACACAAACGAGAAATTCGGTATTCTTGTACGTTTTCATTAGCGTTACCTAAGTAAATCAGTACAAAGTAAAAATTTTCAACTTTAGAGTGGTTTTATGGGGAATTGAAAAGTCTTTCTCATGTCATTTATATGGGACGTCTTCTGCACGCCAAAATGTTCGGTTAATTGTGGTAGGATTGCAATGATGAAATTTAGCATAATTGTAGGCTTTCCAGACTAAGCTACAGCAAAATTGCCAAAAGTGAATATTTTTAATGTTTAAGGGGTCTAAAGGAGGATGAAGAAATCCCCACGCTATTTAAATAGGCGTTTTCTTGGGATCCAAAATCTTATCTTTTAATTAGTTGAAATAGTAAAGTAAACTTGAAATTCCCTAGAATTGTGAGAATAAGAGGTGCAAGGGCGAAATACCTTCAAAAGGAGGGGCTTTGTGGGCGAAGCCACAAGCTAACCAAACTAAACTTTTGTTTGTCTTTTACCGAAGGTTTGAAAAGTTTTCGACTAAGAGAGGTGTAGCTGTGCACGAAGATGTGTTGACATTGTGCGGAAAAGTGGAAAGAAGAAAAATAGTGATAAGCGAAAAAAAATAATAATAATAACATAAATTTTATTTAATCATATACTTTACTCTTTCAATGGGTGAACAATAATAGAGCATGAAAGTAAATTAGAGTAAATTTATATTTCGCTCACACTTGAGGTCATTTTTATTCGAAACTAAGCTTTTGCACTACTATAAGGAAACTATTCAAAACTGAGAAGTGCAATTTCTACAACAAGTGTACCTGGATATTATGCGTTCGAGTACGTGTAAGGAATTATTGTATCTGCACTTTTCTACAAGAAAAGATACTCTAAATTGTTGTAGAAATTTGAAAATTTGACGGCAAACAGAGCCCACGCTTAACGTGAACACCGCCCGTGAGAGTACATAATTTGATATCTTTTTTTTTTCTTTTCTTTCATTTTTTCTTTCTTTCCATTTTCTTTCTTTTTCTTTTCTTTTTTCTTCTTCTCAACAGAAAGAAAACTAGTGAAACTAGAGAAGAGAAATCTCTACCGAGAATGTACGAAAACATTTTTTTTTTTTTTTTTATCGAAGTAGGTGGAAGGAATCATCGGATCAAAATGCTCAAAGTTGCCATGAGGATCCTCACACAAGCCGTCAAAATGCTCATAGTTGCCCACAATTCGTTCATAATTGCGGACATAGAGCTCACAGTTACCATGAGAAGGTTCACACTAGCCGTCAAAATCCTCACACTTGCCGTCAAAACGATCATAGTTGCCGACTTTTCGTTCATATTTGCGGATATAGGGCTCATAGTTGAAAACATAATTTTTCATGCTTATCTTCAAAATACTCGCAGTTGGCTTCACAATGTTCACACGTGCTTCCAAAGTGCTCACACTCGCTTTCATGATGCTCATAGTTGCCGACTTTTTGTTCATAATTGCCGACCCAAGGCTCACAGTTGCCATCAAAACGCTCATAGTTGTCGACTTTTCGTTCATAATTGCGGATATAGAGCTCACAATTGAATACATAATTTTTCATGTTTATCTTGAAAATACTAGCAGTTGGCTTCAGAATGTTCACACGTACTTTCAGGGTGCTCACACTTGCCGTCAAAACGCTCATAGTTGCCGACTTTTCGTTCATAATTGCGGACATTGGGGTCAAAGTTGCCGACATTGTAGTTTATGTTTACCTTCCAAATACTCTCCGTTGCCTTGACAATTTTCACACTAACCCTGAAATTGCTAACACTCGCTCTCACAAGGCTCATAGTTGTCGACCTTTCATTCATAATATGAAATATACAGTTGATAGTGTAAGTTAAATGTTTCATGGTTGCTGTCAAAAGGCTCACAGTTGCCGTCAGATTCCTCACTCAAGCCGTCAGCATGCTCACATTTACCGATAAAGTGCTCATAGTTGCCGACTATTTGTTCATAATTGCCGACCTATGGCTCACAGTTGCCGTCAAAACGCTCATAGTTGCCGACTTTTCGTTCATATTTGCGAATATAGGGCTCACAATTGAAAACATAATTTTTCATGCTTATCTTCAAAATACTCACAGTTGACTTCAGAATGTTCACAGGTGCTTCCAAAGTGCTCACACTCGCTTTCATGATGCTCATAGTTGCCGACTTTTCGTTCATATTTGCGAATATAGGGCTCACAATTGAAAACATAATTTTTCATGTTTATCTTCAAAATACTCGCATTTGGCTTCAGAATGTTCACAGGTGCTTCCAAAGTGCTCACACTCGCTTTCACGATGCTCATAGTTGCCGACTTTTGTTCATAATTGCCGACCCAGGGCTCACAGTTGCCGTCAAAACGCTCATAGTTGCCGACTTTTCGTTCATATTTGCGAATATAGGGCTCACAATTGAAAACATAATTTTTCATGCTTATCTTCAAAATACTCACAGTTGACTTCAGAATGTTCACAGGTGCTTCCAAAGTGCTCACACTCGCTTTCATGATGCTCATAGTTGCCGACTTTTGTTCATAATTGCCGACCCAGGGCTCACAGTTGCCGTCAAAACGCTCATAGTTGCCGACTTTTCGTTCATAATTGCGGACTTAAGTCTCATAGGTGGCAACATAATGGTTCATGGTTGCCGTCAATATGCCCAAAGTTGAACACGTATCTCCCATGGAAAACTTTAACCGCTTATCGCCATGAGAGCTCAAAATCCAGCCTAAAGTTGAAATTGAACGCTGTCAGCGGAATCAAAACCTGGAGGTTTTTTTTTTTTTTTTTTTTTTTTTTTTTTTTTTTTTTTTACAAAGGAGCGTTCAATGGAATTCCGTAATATGAAATAAACTGAATATTCGTGTGAACGAGCATGAAAATTAGGACCTCTTTTATGCGTGTACTTAAGGGATGAGCTAAGTGACTGATGACAGATATGTTGGAATGTGAATGTCGATGAACCGAATAACATATCGTTGTTAATTCACAGGTACAATTGAGACATGATATATCTTTTCAAACGTAGGCATTTTGTAAGCAGCACCGCAAATTTTGTCCGCGAAGACAGGCTTTGCTGTCCGCCAAGATGTGCGGACATTGTGAGGGAAAATGAAAAGAAGAAAAATAGTGATAAAAAGAAAAACAACATAAATTTTATTTCACCATATAGTTTACTCTTTCAATGGGCGACCTATAATAGAGTAAGAAAGTAAATAAGAAGAATTTTACATTTTGCTCACACTTGTGGTCATTTTTATTCCAAATTAAGTTTTTGTACTATTGCAAGAAAACTATTCGTACCCGATTAATTTAATTTCTGCAAGACGTGAACCTACATACTTTACAGGGAAGTTCATAAAAAGAATTGTTGTATCGCCATATATATATAAAACTTTAAAATGTTACAGAAGGTTGAACATTTGACGGCAAACAGAGGCCACACTGACCGTCGAAAACTGCGAACGCAGCCGGCAGGTGTAGAGGAGAACACAAAATCATGTTCTTTCTCAATTGTAAAGAGACCGTAGAAGCTAGAATAGTGAAAGTTCTACACAAGACGTACTTAAACACAGTACATGCGACAACGTACAAACAGTTTGTATATACAAATTACTAACAGAGAAAATTCAGTTTCTCTTTTACCGGAGGGTTAAAATTTTGTCGGCGAAGACAGGTTTCGATTGCCGCAAAGATGTGTGGATACTGTGGTGGAAGGTGAGACGAGGAAAAATATTGATAAAAAGGAAAACAATATAAAATTTATTTAACTATATACTATTCTGCGTCAATGGGTGAACTATAAGAGAGTGAGAATGTAAATTGGAATACCATTACATTTCGCTCACCCTTGTGGTCAAGCTTGTTTGAAATTACGTTTCTACACTATTTTTGGGAAATTATTCAAACCAGAATAGTGCAATTTGCACAGAAAGTGTATGAAAATACTGTGCACGGGAATTGATATAAAGAATTGTAGTAACTCCAATTTTATGAAGGAAAATATACTTCAAATTGGTGCAGAAGGTTGAAAATATTACTGCAAGCACAGACCACACTGGCCGTCAAGGGCTTTGAACGCTACCTGCAAGGATAGATGAGAAATTGAAATCATTTTCTTCCCACTACGAATAGAAAAACCAATAAAACTAGAATAGTAATATTTCTAAACGGAATATATGCAAACACAGTATATCGCAGTAGGTTATTAGGAATTTTTATATTCACATTTACAAAAATGATAAAAATAATAATAATAATAATAATAATAATAATAATAATAAATAATTAAAAAAGTTATTACAGTTCAAAATGTAGCGGAGGGTTGAAAATTTTCCGGCTAAAACGAGGTTTATTGGAAATGAAGATGTGTGGGCATGCACCGTAAAAATAAGACAATCGTTAGAGCAGTGTGTGTGTGTGGGGGGGGGGGGGATAAACATAGAAATAATGAAAAGAAATCACTAATATCCATTCCAGCTTCAATTAATGAACAATGATGTAGGGAGAGAGCAAACAACAACACTGTTGTTTATTCCTTCACATTCGGAATGACGGTCATCCCAGATTCTGTTTTTCCACTATCTTGACGAAAGATAGATTAGTGACATTACCAGCCTACCTGTACCTAAACACTGTGCATTGAAATATGTATAATATTAGTACTCTCATATTTGCGCAGATAAGGCTCATAGTTGCCGTCAACATGCTCACAGTTGCCGTCAAAATGCTCACACGTGCCGTCAAAATGCTCACACTTGCCGTCACAATTTATAAGGTTTAAAAAATGCGGTAAGAAGTAAAGCAACATAAATGTCACTTAACCAGATACTATTCTGTGCTAATGGGTGAGCAATAACAGAGTAAGAAAGTAAATTGGAAAACTTTTACATTTCGCTCACACTTGTGGTCATGTTTTTTTTTTTTTTTTTTTTTTTTTTTGTAAATTACGTTCTCCCACTATTTTAACGAAACTATTCAAACCAGAATAGTGCAATTTCTACATGAGGTGTACCTTGATCCCAGCATAATTGTGGGACGTAAATCTTGAAGATTTCATTTAATTTCATTTTTAATAATAATACTAATAATAGTAATAAATATGTGCAAGAAAGTTGAAATTTGGCTTAATACGGGAGGCGAACGACCCAGGCTGTTTGCCGGAATAAAACTTGGATCCCTAACGCCAGAAGCGCATATATTAACGGCTTAGCCACGAGGTGGCTGATACAGAAATAATGCAAATTCCAATATTTTTACTTTTTGCTAATGTTTGAAATTGTTGTTATTGCAAATCACGTTTTTAACAAAACTGTTCTAACTACAAAAGTGAAATTTCAACCCAAACCATGGCAAAGCACTGAAAAGTAAGGAAAAGCATGGCAAAGTAAAGAAATATGTAAAGAATATATATTTAACCGCAGTGACACGGAATATATATAAAAATTCATCCATGGTTTTTCTCACAAACCCAACTCCCCCCCCCCCCCCCGAAAGAAAAGATAGGTTTATTGCATCTCTTTGCTCCGGTGCATAATCGTGGCAGATAGGTTAAAATTTCAAGGGACTTCGTGCACACTATAGCAACAGCAAAGTATATGGGAAGGAACGGCAGAAATCCGATAAAACGCGGTGTTGGCGTGTGCCACCTCGGTAGTGAAAGAATAATTTCTTTCTGTGAACACGAATTTTTCTCAACGAGATTAAATAAATAAATAATTTAATAAAAATTAAATACTTCTAAGGGAAGAACACAGCAAATGAATGACGAGGTAGGTAAAAATTCAAAATGGAAATACAGGGCTGTGAAGTTCAAAAATAAATAAATAAATAAATAAATAAATAAACCATTATCATACTTAAAAATATGTGGTAAAAATTAAAAAGAAAATAAGACCTTTGTTGTACTCTCACGAGAAGATACACACATCGTCTGGAAATTTGAGTCGATAGAAAGCACACAACTGTGATCTAAAACAACCAAATTTAAAACGAAATCACCACATAAGTGTAACCTAATGAAGTTCAACAAAATAAAGCATACAGTAAATTGTGGCGGTGATGGAGGGCGCAGTTACCGTCATGTAAACAAGTCCGTCCACGCTTAAGTTTAACGGGAGCGAGAAGGTAAACCATGTCGGTGATGGATGGCTTAGTTGCCGTCATATAGAGAAACCCCTGTCTATCGTGAGACCCATGTTCCACTTGCTAACACTTTCATGTATGTGAAAACAAGTCAAGATCAGCAAGTGCGAGCGAGTGCGAAAACGTAAAGTCGGCAATTATGAGCAAATGAAAAAAAAAAAAAAAAAACAGCAATTATGAGCATATGGAATATTCCAAATGGGAGAATTAAATAAATAAAAAGAACATAAAAGTGTGATAAGACACTTGTTGTACTCTCAAGAGGATATATATACATCGTCTGGAAATTACACAACAACTGTGAGCGAAAGTAAGGAAATTAAAAAAAAAAAAAAAAAAAGAGAACAGCACATAACTGAAAGCAAATGAAGATCAAGAAAAGAAAGCATACGGTAAATTATGGCGGTGATGGAGGGCGCAGTTACCGTCATGTAAACTAATCCGTCCACGCTTAAGTTTAACGGGAGCGAGAAGGTAAACTTTGTCGGTGATGGATGCTTTAGTTGCCGTCATACAGAGGAGCCCCTGCTTATCATGAGACCCATGTTCCCCTTGCTAACACTTTTATGTATGTGTAAAAAAAAATAAAGATCGGCAAGTGTGAGCGAGTGGGAAAAGGTAAAGTCGGCAATTATGAGCAAAACAAAAAAGTCGGCAATTATGAGCATATGGAACATTCCACATAAGACACTATATACCTCATCAGGAAAATACACAACTGTGAGCGAAAACAACCAAATTAAGAAATCAGCACATAAGTGTAAACTAATGAAATTCAACAAAAGAAAGCATACGGTAAATTGTGGCGGTGATGGAGGGCGCAGTTGCCGTCAATTAAACCAGTGCGTGCACGCTTAAGTTTAACGGGAGCGAGAAGGTAAACCATGTCGGTGATGGATGGCTTAGTTGCCGTCATATAGAGGAGCCCGTGCTTATCATGAGACCCATGTTCCCCTTACTAACACTTTTAAGTATGTGAAAAGAAGTAAAGATCGGCAAGTGTGAGCGAGTGGGAAAAGGTGAAGTCGGCAATTATGAGCAAATGAAAAAAAAAGTCGGCAATTATGAGCATATGGAACATTCCACATGAGACACTTGTCGCGCTCTGAAAAGAACATATATATATATATATATA